>NW_011967048.1:173617-180421 GCF_000949405.1 Vollenhovia emeryi | reverse complement strand
TTTCAAAAAATCACTGTGACCTCAATTGTTAATATTAACAGCTGAAAATTTTACACAGCCTGGAGGAAGAGTTGAAGTTATTGTTCCTAAATTTTCAAATTTATCGTTTCGGAAAATTCGCTTATAAAAATTCATAAAGTTCCGGTACGTGAGCGAGGCAATGTGCGGTAGCGGAGTGGGGGAAACGGCGGCTCGTCGCAACGCGTGCGAGCGCGAGCGTCAGGGACACATTTTGCGCGTTCAAACTGTCGGAACTTACATTATCTCAGCAACCAGTTAACGTAGAGCGATGATTTTTTTTTAATCTGGGGTAGCTCGAGGAGATATTAACAAATAGCGTAACCAATTGTTTTCAAACATATATCTAAGCCGAAAGTTTTTAGTTTTTCGACTTTTGATTTCTATTTTTCCTGCCTATTATTCATAAACGAGGTTTAAGCGTTAAGTACATATGCGACTAACAAATGGATGCCACATAAAGCACGTTTTATTATTTAAAGTTTTTAAATATACAATTTTTAGATGCTTGCAACGAATATTATTATATTTTTATAACGATTTAGACGAATTGTATTCAATAGTGTTCATAAAGTCGCTTAATATAAAAAGATCAATATAAAAGTAATTTGCATACTTACTAATACAATTATATATACTTATTGTTATTAATCAAAATGTAAAATAAAATTAAAACAATACTTATACTTATTAATTTAAAAGTAATACTAATGTATTGTACGGGAAAAAATAAATTTGTTTCATTTTATTAATTTATAATAATGTTACGCATTGACACCTATCAATATAATTTTTGCCTTTTAGTTTTTTGGTTACATTCTTCTTCATTTTGTTCTTCGTCTTCGCCTTTTTCGTCTTCTTTATCTTCGTTTTCGTCTTCACCTTCTTCTTCTTCTTCTTCTTTTTCTTCTTCTTCTTCTTCTTTTTCTTCTTCTTCTTCTTCTTCTTCTAGCTTTTGCAATGTTTCTGACTCCTCAGTCATCACCTCCTCAAATTCGATATTAGTCTTTTCAAAGAATGGTTCGTCGTCAAAAACTTCATTAATAATCTGTTCGATATTTGAACAAGATTTGCCATGACAATGGGAACAAAGATGTGAGCAGCGCAAGCCATGCTGTTTGCAATTGCAAGTTTTGCTTTTGCATCCCTTCTCACATCTACAGGTGATTTTGTATAATAATTCGTCGGGAATAAGTGCGTCTTCTGTGTGTACTGGTTGAAGTCCATGAACGGACATTTTCCATCCCCACTGTGTTGCTTCTTTTATATGTCCAAGCCATTGTTGTATTTGTAAATATGTTCTTAAAGAATGCTGTTTAGCAGTTGCTTCGGTTGGCGGTAGCGATTCTAACTTGAAAGATGTTTTGAATGTGGATTTCTCAAAATGTAAAAAACGTAATTCATTAAGACTACCTCTTTCGTTTTTCGTACTATACAAACGAGCTATAATTTCTGTACCGTTTTTTGCTATTTCAACTTGATTAGCGTTCGGATCATAAAAAGTTTCGGCTAAAATTTGTAAATAAGGTTTTTCAATTAACGTTTTAATTATTTTATTTTTTTCCTGCTTGTAGAAAGAAGATGTAGTATCGCAGCCAGTAAATGCATGTAAAAAAAGAACTAATTTTTTAATTTCCGGATATTTAAAACTATTAACGCTATATACTTCTTGACATACTTTGCCTTTGTTTGGTTTTAAATAAAAAATGTTCAAGTTCTCTGGCGCTAGTTGTGTTAATATAACTAATAAATCTACATCTTCTCCTACAACAATAACATTATTACTCGCAGTAGCTACATTAATCGCTGTGTTAATAATCAAGGAATCGGCGTCTTCTTCTGCTGTTTTTGTCGTACAACCAGCTTTATTTAATTCTTCGCATAACAAAGTAATTAGGCGTTTCTTATTTTTCTCATTGGCTAAAACTGTTTCTTGAGGAAACGTTATTTTTGTATTTCTGTCGAAAATAATTTCACGGCTTAAGTTTTTATTTTGGCGACGTAAACGTTCGGCTACTTTTATATTATATGAAGCTAAATTGTCCGGATACCCATCGAAAACAATACAAGAATTTGCTGAATAATATTTCATTACATATGAAACATATTGCTTCAAGATAATATCAATGCTGTCGTTTACATGCCAAATCACTCTATGAAGAAGAAATCCGCCGTCAATAACATAAAAAATATTTAATGAAGGTACTTGTGGAATGCTCTGAAAATTATCGTAAAAAGCAGATTTTCGTGTTTTTCGCATACCTCCTTCATCAAAAAGTGGAAGAGGATAAGGTGCAAGTTCGTATTCTAAAAACTTTTTCATATCCTTTTTTGTTTCAATGTTTAATGAAACTCGCTGGAAAATTAAAGTTGGATTTATTACCACAACTTCATGATTTATTTTTACCGATGAATTGACCGCTTTGAGTGACAGTACTTTCTTTCTTCTTTCGAATTTAGCTGTGCCAAAAGTTTTGCCAATGATTCCATTTAAAGAAGAAATGCCTACCTCTAACGCTTTATAACAATTAATTGTATTATCGCCAATAACGCCAGTACTAGAAATTATGCTATTTGTAACAGGAAATGGATCATGCAATTTAAAAAATTCAAACAATCTTTTTGAATCCGTAGTGTCTCTGGATATTCTCGAGATGTTTGTGTCGATGTGTTGCTCAGATGTCATATACCACACATTACAAAATTTTTCCATTGCCTCTGAAATTTCTGTCAGAACAATCGTGGACAGAATCCATTTAGATAGCACACTATCTGTTATCCCGCGACCGTGCGTTAAGCCACCGCTGCATTTCATTGGCCTCATTAGCATTTGCTCGATAGTCATATCTGACCAGATTCCTGACCGATATTTATTAGTGCGCCTAATTGTAAAATAACCTAAGTTATTAAACTTATCAAATTCAAAGATATCCATTACAGTTTCAAGCTCAAGCATATCTTGCAAATATAAATGACTCGATTTTGCGTACAAAGTATGTCCACTCGCATGAAAATACGGCAACATTTGTTGTATACATTTCAAGTGTAATGGCCAGTTTCCAGTTCTCTCTGCTTGTATAAATTGTTTGACAATTTCTACCATTATAAAATATTGAATCCACAGTTGAGCCGTTGGTCCATTATTATTAAGTAATTGTAATTGAGAAATAAATTTATTTTTTATCTGTTGAAAGTCATCTTTTTCAATTAAAGTTTCAAAATCAGCCTGACCAACTTTATTTAATAATTCATTTAAAATATCTAGTTCAGTCGCAGTAAAATTTAAAGAAGACAAAATAATTTCTGCTAAGGCATTTTGAACGAGAATATGGCCTCTAACAGCCCTTGAGAATGCATGGCCAGATAAAGCAATTTCAGCTGATGCCTTGGCATATATTTCTGAAAAAGCTTCTTTTAATCCGCTCCCTTCCATAATAAATCCTATCGAACCGAGGAATGACATTAATGTATGAAAACCACCAAGTCTAACAATTACTGAATTTAGACTGTTTTCGTCTTCGGTTTCTTTACAACAAGCTATAATTTCCCGAGCTTTTAGATAAAGTGGCTGATCGAATGTTACAAACGCATGTTGCTGTTTATTAGCTTTACATCTTCTATCAGCTTCAATTAATACTGTTAAAATTGTATTGTAACTATTAGGCGGAGCATTAACAAATGGCAAAGGAATGATTTTTGATAGATTAAATTCGCGTACTTTTGTACATTCCTCCATAAATCCATTCCAACCTGATATTTTTTGTGTGTTTGCGTGTTTTCCATAAAACCATAAAAACTCAGTTGAAGTTACGTCAATGTTTTGTAAAATTTGATTGTCGAAATTAAGATCTTTAATAACAATGTTATTGAGGCCTGAGGAATTACCTCTTTCAAATTGCTTAAGAGCGATGAAACCAAATTGGCCGAAAGTATCAGCGAGAGGAATTTTTTTTAATCTTTTCACTTGTTGATTGGATGTGACTGATAAAGAAGGAGTAACACACATTATGCCGCCCATCGCATGAAAAGTATTCTTACCATCGATGGTATTCGTATTATGATCGGCATTGTCAAATACAAATTGGAGATACGAATTGTCAAAATTGTACTGCTGAGGATTATGTATAACCGATGTTTCAAAAAGCAACGTTTCTTCATATGACGAGCAGAGTCCGATGTGTGATAAAGTGTCGATAAGATTTCTTGATGCATGTTTTTTGTGCATCATTGAAGACAGGCCTAACAAAATCGGCGATACAAAAGACCGTGGTCTTACTGATGAAATTATACAATGAGCATATGTAGCGATTCTATTGTCCCATTTCTGAATGTCAGTTTTAGATCTTTTATTAGTTTTTATAAGAACATCGAGAAACAATTTTAAAGTAGATGGTATGTCAGAATTAATATTATTTAGAAAATAATTTGGAGCTGAATAATTTTCAAGATCGTAACAGTGTGCTCGAATTTCTTGAAGAATTATGTGTGCTGCAGCTTCGACTATTCTTTGATTTTCCTGTTCTTTATTTTGTAATCTGTTATTATAAAAATCATTAGAGAGAATATTGTTTCTCGCATTAACAAAACAAATAATAAAATCGTTCTTTATAGGATAAACAATAATATCATTTTCGAAATATTCGAGCAAGTTTTTTTGAATATAACGAAGATTAGGCTTTTCTTCACCTGAATATTGTTCGAGAATATATCTTAAAGAAAACTGACATTCTTCTTCGTTTTCAAGTATGTAATTAATAATAAATTGCACAACGGTAGACGTAACTTCACTGAGTGGACGTCCTGAGATATTAGTCGGTCGATAATTATAAAATCGTGTCATACATACAGTATGGTAACGCGCATGCTGCTCCACTAAGTCGGACACATTGTTTATTCGAGAATGAATTATCTTATACCATTCATTTTTATCAGAACGTTCTTTGATAGTCTGCAATATATTAGCTCCAGTATCATTACTCTTTATTAATCTAACTTTAGAAAATCGGCCTGGATGCTTTTGCGTGTTAGCTATATGATCATCTGATGCATTATCGCCACAAAAGAAACAAAACATTTCAAAATTAAAATTACGCGCTTCGCTGCTTGCCCGCCGGCTTCTTGAGGTGGATGACGAAGCAGTTTTCAATGCTGCTTTAATATTGGCTTCTCGGAGATACAAAGTATGACAATTGGGATGGATATCGAGAGATGTACATTTTTCCAGCAGCACATACTTTTTATCCTTTCTTCTGATACTGGCATCAATAAGAGATGCAATAGCCCGCGTTTTGACCGTCCGCTTGTCCTCCGGCAATAATACTTTGTCGCAAAGTAGGCACATCTCTGTTGCCTTGGCTGCCATATTTTCGAAACTTAACCTTCAGTAAAGCAAAATATAATATAAGAAAATACTATTTTAATTATTACTAAATTATATTATCCATCTTATTGTTAGTATTTAATGATTAAATACTATTGTACTTACCAAAAGTTATCGAAATAAATGAAAATCTAACAAATAATCACACGTTTAGAAAACAATTTGTGGTGGCATTTCTACTTTTCGACACTCGTACACTCGATGTTGCCAACGCTACCTCTCCGTTACAACTACCAAACCAGTTTTCCGCAGCTGCCGAGACAGGCTGTTTTTCGGCGCATGCGTCCTAAACGGCTCAGGTATAGACTTCCCATGAACGCTTCTATATCTGAGTCTCTTTTGTTATCCTCCCCATAAGAAATCTTTTTAATGAGAGAGAAAAAGTGAAGGATCTCTTTACATTAAGCAACTTTATGAACACTATTGAATACAATTGTGTCTAAATCGTTATAAAAATATAATAATATTCGTTGCAAGCATCTAAAAATTGTATATTTAAAAACTTTAAATAATAAAACGTGCTTTATGTGGCATCCATTTGTTAGTCGCATATGTACTTAAACCTCGTTTATGAATAATAGGCAGGAAGAATAGAAATCAAAAGTCGAAAAACTAAAAACTTTCGGCTTAGATATATGTTTGAAAACAATTGGTTACGCTATTTGTTAATATCTCCTCGAGCTACCCCAGATTTAAAAAAAATCATCGCTCTACGTTAACTGGTTGCTGAGATAATGTAAGTTCCGACAGTTTGAACGCGCAAAATGTGTCCCTGACGCTCGCGCTCGCACGCGTTGCGACAAGCCGCCGTTTCCCCCACTCCGCTACCGCACATTGCCTCGCTCACGTACCGGAACTTTATGAATTTTTATAAGCGAATTTTCCGAAACGATAAATTCGAAAATTTAGGAACAATAACTTCAACTCTTCCTCCAGGCTGTGTAAAATTTTCAGCTGTTAATATTAACAATTGAGGTCACAGTGATTTTTTGAAAAAAAGTAAAGTAAAGTGTGCAAATTAGAAATTTGCACATGGCTTCCTCATGGAGGAAGCTTTATGAGCGAAATCTAATTTTTTTCGATGTTTCTTGAAAGTGTGCAAATTAGGAATTTGCACATTGCTTCTTCAGCATTGAAGCGTGCAAATTGGAAATTTGCACATTTCTTCCTCATCATTAAAGTAGGCAAATTAGAAATTTGCACATTGCTTCCATTGTTACGGCTTCCTCATAGAGGAAGCTTTAAGAGAGAAATCTAACTTTACTACGATGTTTCTTGAAAGTATTCAAATTAGAAATTTGCATATTCTTATTTCGCTCTTAAAGCTTCCTCTATGAGGAAGCCATGTGCAAATTTCTAATTTGCACACTTTACTTTACTTTACTTTACTTTTTTTCTAATTAGAA
>NW_011967048.1:167986-171152 GCF_000949405.1 Vollenhovia emeryi | reverse complement strand
GCACTATCACGAGACACGGTAGTGTCTCGCGCCAAGTATAAGCGACTAAGTATAAGCGACAAGCCTAACCACGCGCGCGACACCGCCGTGTAAGTTTATTGTGTAACACCAAGGCGTCGAATAAACGCTTTTCCAGCTGATAATTTAAGCTAAACTAAAGTCTTTTAATTTTGTAAACGCAACTTGAATCGCAGGAAATTAATTAGTAACATATCTCAGGTTCAATAGAAATACTCATTTGACTATCGGCACGGAATGAAATTCTTCATCCTAATCCTTAAGGATTATCTTCATCCCTCCGGTTAGGTTTCCCGAGGGATACAACGGTAAATATACTTTAGAGGTGTTGAGGTTTATCGACTGTCGACTTTTCTATCGTAATTGTCGTAGTATAAACATAAAGGCTTATAGAAAACTCCCGCGTAGGATAGACATTTTTATTATTAGATTGTACTAGGGTATACGAGATTAGACTGCACGCGACATTTTATCTAATATTTATACCGAGGGGGAAACCGCTGAGGGCATTGTGGTGTACAGATTTGCGGCATTACCGGGCATTACTAGGGCATTTTTGGGGCATTACGTCTTACTGAGGCATTATAAAGATAAAATAAGATAAAATAAGATACAATAAAATGAAATAAGATAAAACAAGATAAATAAGATAAAAGAAGATAATAAGATAAAGTAATGCCCACTGGGCATTAGTGGGCATTGGTGTACAAGATTTTGGTCAGCGGTTTCCCTCTCGATTTATACATTCCCACAGAGCACGCATGTCTAAAAGACATCTTCAAGGCCGGTATTCATAGTCCGTTTTTATATTTAAGATGTGTTTTTAACCAATTACAGATTCCTCTTAAGACAACACTTAAGATGATATTGAAATAAGAGTCGACTATGAATACCGGCCTAAGACGTCTTTAAGTCGTCTTTTAGGTCGGTTCTACATTGGTTGTATCGTAGTGTTGCAAGGGTCGCAGACTGGTCCTAATTCAACGTTGATTGGTCGAATCTATGATTTGCAAAGCTTGCGACACTACGATACGATCAATGTAAAACCGGCCTTAGACATACGTGTTGTTCAGGTTGTTAATTTCAAGTACACTTTAATAATTTAATCAATATCGTAATTTTACAGAATTATAAAAAAAGAAAAACATCGTAACTATATGGAACTCTTTTAATGTTTTCTGATACACAAACTTATGAATATTTTTTATAAATATCTCTCTCTGCCGCATGTGCACATACACGGACACGGAATGGAAAATAATCTCAAGTGTGTATGAAATGAGTACGAAATCGTTTGTGACTTGTTTTGTAAGGGAGCTTAAAAGCTTTGTCGCGGCTCGATAAGTTAAGGGACTGTAAGTTGTGCTACTTATTGTTAGTTTTGCGTCGCATTCGGGACTTCTTCGAAAGCGGCAGCTTAATCTCCCACGAGTAAAGAAAAACAGATCAATACGCGCCAATTCTCGGAGCGGACATTCTGCAAATACTCGAATACGAAATGCGCGAGGTTTCATTTCCTGACTTTAATTACCACGGGGGAATATCTGTGCAAGCACGCGAGTGTGATCTGTATATTTCGCTAAATAATCAACATGAGCAGATGCATATTGATGATCTTTAAAATTGGATTCGTCGCACTGCGCTTTTAAAATTACGAACGCAATTTTACATAAGATCTTGAATTTTTTATTCTATAAATCAAGTATAGTTCAATCAATATCAATAGATAATCTTCATGATGCATCGCATTAAAAAGAAAATCGAGTATAGTTAAATAAAATAATAGAAAAGACGATTGAAGTATCATAATGCGTTATTATAAGTTTTTAAAAATTACTGCAAACGATGATAAACCATAAAAATCGACAGATTCAATAATAGCGAATGCAAAAATTCTCTTCAAATTTTAATAAAAATTTGCTATTGAAACGTTAGAGTTGTAAAATGTAGATTCAAGTTATAAAACAGCAATAGAAAATACAATAAAAAGAGTGTAACTCAGAAAAATCCCTATTTTCCACAAAAACATTTTAAGCTGCGAGATCCATCAAATTTAACTGTTTAATAGATTTCAAAAATGTGTAAGTATCATAGCTAATTTGTATGCTTTTTGAGAAAATTGGGGCAAACAGATGGTATCTCTACCAAATCGGTAAAAGAGATGTGATGTGTAACATAAGGACTGGAATGTACTGGAAAAACAGAGTCAGGCTGGTCAGGTAAGCGACCTGCGAGATGAAAGGTCTGTTCGCATATCCCAACAGACTCCTACTTTGCCCTACCGACCAATGCCGTCGCTTAAATCGTAAATAAAACGACGGTATTAGTCGTTAAGGCAAACAGGAGCAAATGGGGCGTGAATAGACCTTTTTATCTCGTCGGTCACTGCCTGACTCTGTTTTTCCAGTATATTGGCACACGATGCCAACAGACCTTTAGATAATGCTCACACAGTAGTAGAACCTAACATATCATCTAATATTAAATTGTACATGCTTGTCGAGTTTGCCTTTAATTACCACGGGGGAATATCTGTGCAAGCACGCGAATGTGATCTGTATATTTCGCTAAATAATCAACATGAGCAGGTGTATATTGATGATGTTTAAAATTGGATTCGTCGCACTGCGCTTTCAAATTCTTTGTTCGTAATACGAACATATTTTTTCCATAGTAATAAATAGGAGGGTATCTTCGAGGAGGCAGGGTTTGTTCTTCCGAATGGGACACCCCAAAAATTACATAATAATTACAACATTTGTTACAGTTTTAGAATGACTTGAAAAGACTAGATCTTCCCTGACATTTCAATTAGTTCAGATTGAATGCGACGCAATTACAGCGACTACGTGGACCAATAGCAACGCGGATTAACTTTTTGAAGCGTCGAACCCGTATCAGACTACGAATTTAAAAAATTGAGATTAGATTGAAATTTGACCAGAATAAAATTTACTAAACTTGGAATTAGTAAAGTTTGCTCTGGTAGGTCAAATTTTAATCTAATTACAACATTTGTTACAGTTTTATAATGACTTGAAAGGACTAGATCTTCTCTGACATTTCAATTAGTTCAGATTGAATGCGACGCAAATACAGCGACTACGTCGACCAATAGCAACGCGGATTAACTTTGTAAAGAGTCGAA
>NW_011967048.1:163296-167394 GCF_000949405.1 Vollenhovia emeryi | reverse complement strand
CCCGTATCAGACTACGAATTAAAAAAATTGAGATTAGATTGAAATTTGACTAGAATAAAATTCACTAAACTTGGAATTAGTAAAGTTTGCTCTGGTTGGTCAAATTTTAATCTAATTTTGATCTCAATCCTTAGTTTTTACGCAACGCTTTGAAAATAACATTTTCGTCGCAGTACAAATTTCGCGCACAGGGCATAATTAGATAAAATAAAAAGAGAATATCAGCAGTGTTAGATCTACACATAAGCTGCACCTTAGAGCCTCACATTATAAGGGTGCTTGACTCGGTATAGAAAGATTTTAAAAACTATTATTTACTGTTAGTAAATTGTTATTATTATTTTAAAATACCTATTTTACTGTTAGTAAAATTGGTATTTTAAAATAATAAAGCTTATATTTCGTTATCAGGGAGATTATTTTTTATCAATTATTATTTTTGCTTATCCAAGGTGCTTACTGGTTGGGGAAACATAGGGGAGCTTGTGAAAAATCAAAGAATAAAGCAAATAAAAAATGTAGAACCCTTGCAGAACCGGAGGGGAATCAGCGCAAGGAGCCTGCCCGTCACGTGCTGCGATCACGCGGTAAAATTCGTAACCGTGAGATTGACCGCACGCTGAACTGCGCGTACCAATCCTCTCTACCCCGTCCTTCCTGTCATTAAAGCACGTCGCATTTAACAATAAATGCCACGCTGCGCCGGGGCGGATGCCCGCGTTTTCACGTCCTCGCGTCTCTATCTCTCGCCAGCCGCGTTTTAATTTCGCCTGCCTCTACAACCGCCTCGGTCCGGTCCGGTTCTCTTCACCGTTTCTTACGCGCACGGCTAACCAGTTGCGAGTAAAACAGACGACAGGCAGCAGACGACACGAGACACCGTCACAGCTGCGGTCTGCGGCACATCAGCGTTACGCGACCTTCGACGAACGGTAGTCCCTCGTCCCCGTGCGTGTAATATTTTTCGCGAGGAAAACGAGCAAGCGGACACACGAAAATGTTCCAAAGAGGCTTCTTGTTCTCAGGACCTCTCATCTAGCGATCATTTTTCTTAATTCCCGTCCTGATACTTCCCACGGGTAGGATACACGAGATCTTTTGGCCCGCAGCAACTCGCAACTTGCCGCTCCCCGGGTCCCGGAGACAGCAAAAGCTTCTTTGTTGCACGAGCAGCCGCTTACAAAAAGTAAAACCCGATGTGTGCGAATGTTAGCTTCGACTTACCATTTTACTTGTTAGCGATGAGAGGAAGGCGAGCAACGCCGCCGACAGAACCGTAGACACAATCGTCCGACATCCGACATGCGGAGATGGATACTGGCGCCGAGGCGGCGGCGAGTGACGGGTTGAGGTACTATACGGCGTCGCCGTCGCAGTGGCGCATGCACACGGACACCCGCAACCCGAAGATTGCCCCTTCACCAAGGGCTTGGCCAAAATTTAGAAGACACCCGTATACCGTACCCGCGTCTTCGTCTATCACGCTTCTCTCTCTCTCTCCCTCCCCCCTCTCTCTTTCTCTGTCTCTCTTTTTCCGTTGGGTGCTGCCGGGTGATCCTCCCCCAACCGGCGCTATCGTGCTAGACCGTCTTTCCACCCCCGTCGCGTCGTTGGCATATTGCGTCACCGCGACATGAATACATATGCCGCGTCTGCGACTGCAAAATGCGACGCGAGCCGCGAACTAGGCTGGCGAGATGCGCTGCCGACTCCGCGAATATTTTATTTATTGCGAAAACAAACAAACAAACAAACAAACAAACAAACAGGCGAGCGAAGCTCTCGTTCGGTAGTTTCACGATCAAATATCCGCCTCGTTGCTCCATCGTTGTTTGTCAATTCTCTGGTATCAAAGCGCAGTCTTGCGATTTTCCTGACACTCGTTTTGAACGATCAGATTCATTCAGATTCGACAGAATTCATTTTATTGTTCCATTTAATTATGATAACACTCTATGATCGTGTTTAATCTTATATAAGTTACACCATTTTCGCATATATTATATATGCATTCTAATCAACTAATGAGAACATTCTTAAAAATCGCCAGCAGTAATTAACGACATCAGTGATTTTTATCGACCGTATCGGGCAATTTTAATAGTACAGAAAATTTATAACGAAAAATACTACTTCAGCCAGGGTTTGAACCTGGACCTCCCTTCACTCTAGGCGGGCGTCTCAACCAATTCGACCACCGAGGCATATTATAGGCCAGTGTTTGCCGTTATCTAAATAAAATTATATAGATGATTATCGAGATGAAATTTAGCGTTATCTTATCTTTATATAGATAATAAAAATAAGTATTATCTATATCTGTATCTTAGATGAAAGAAAGTGTTATTTTTACTAAATTATCTAAGATAACGTACAGATAATTTGGTTTAGGGCCACATAAGGTTAGCCACATAAAAATACTTAACAGTTACACTATTTAAATATGGATGGCGTTGTAGACCATGCATTTATGTGTGTGTCATATAACTTAACCTGAATATATTCTATATCCCCCCTTATAATTTAAATTTTTCTATAATTTTTTTATAACCTTTTCTACTGTGTTTACATGAAGTCTTAAAAATATTATCTGCAAATTATCTAGATGAATTATCATATGATTTTATCTTTTATCTAGATATATTAAAAACGAAATAATCTTTATCTTATCTAGGATAAATTTATATATTTTTATCTTATCTTTATCTAGCTAATTTTAAAATCATCTATGCACAACACTGTTATAGGCATATGCATTCTAATGTGCACTAGGAATGACTGGTGCCTTCCCATATGAATTTAGACACGTGTAGAACACATACAGGGTGATTCAAAATAAGTATAGTGCAAAATAGCGTCTCCCCGAACGCAGCCGTAATGTGACACGGACTTAACATTTTTAAGATAAAAATTAAAAATTTTTTTGTCTGAAGATTTTTTGACTGAAACAGTTTTGTATGATTCGATGTAATTCTAGCCTATATGTTTTATTTTTTGTGAAACACGTTTCCAAGAAACGTTATGTGACAAACGTTCGTAAAACGTTTTCGCAATAACCAAACGATGAGCAAACGTTTGACTCGGTGGACATTTGCACGATTGGTGAACGAAAACGTTCGAACGTTTCTGAAACGCTTATATAACGTTTATGTGTTGGTGGGGTACTGGTTATACTGTGGTTTTACCAGGGTTGGGAAGTAACTCGTTGCTTGTAACGAAGTTACAGTTACAGTTACTTCTTTTTGGTAACTCTAACTTAACTTCGTTACTTTTTCTACATCTGTAACTGTAACTTAACTCAGTTACATTTTTTCGATAACTAGTAACTAATTTAACAGTTACATTAATAGTTACTTTATGTATATATTTTCAACTTCCACAAATCGCATTAGGCCTTGCATTTGCGCATAAACGCCTTTATCCCCTGCCGGAAATAATTCTACAAAATTCTACAAAAAAATTAAATATAACTGCCAGAATCTAAGAAATTCTACGTAAATTTAAAAAGTGTTTATAAAAATAAAAATCAACATAAAAATGCTAGAATTGGAACACTTTTGTTAATTTTTGTAATATTCTACAAGTAAGCAGATGTTTTAATTCTTTAAGATTTCGTTGTTTCTCAAATTTTTAAAACGAGTAAAGTTTTGTATTAATTTTTACAAAATTGTACATTTTCATGAAACACTACTTGCAATAATTTCTTGATTTGAGAACATTGTAATTTGTGATACTATTTTATATATATTTTTACAAAGAAATAAATGTTTCAACGAAGATATAAAAATTTCTACAAATTTCTATTTCAAGTCAATTTTTCGTAGTTATTTATAGAAATTTTTTCCGCTAAGGTCGCCGCTTTACAATTCAGATGCAGATTCGATATTTTTTTATTTCTATTGCAAGGAAGTAACTGCAAAGTAACGATTCGTTACTTTTCGAGTAACTGTAACTGTAACGCGTTACTTTCCAGAATTGGTAACTTGTAACTGTAACTAGTTACATTGTTAGCGAAAAAACTGTAACTGTAACTAGTTACTTTTACAAAGTAACTTTCCCAACCCTGGGTTATACTGTGTTGAAATCCTGAATTTAAAT
>NW_011967048.1:159797-162214 GCF_000949405.1 Vollenhovia emeryi | reverse complement strand
CCAGTTAGTATATATTTCAGTGATTTAAATGCACGTTCTGAAACTCACTAAAACACCGTGTAGCAGCCAGTCTGTAAAAATAAAAATGGCGGACCAATCAGAGTAGAGAACACTTCGCTCCCCTCTACCTTAATTTTCTCTATGTACAAAAGCACCCTACCTGCCCACGCGCTCTTGTACCATGTACCATTAGCATGCTAGTAGTGTAGCTGCGTGGAGTATAACACTGTACTCTTCGACAAGGACTTTACTATACCTACTTATATTTATAACCGAGGTGAATTGTATGTAAAAATAATTATTAAAGCAAGGTAAATATTTATTTCTTAGTCAAATACCACCATAAAGCGTCATATATTGAATTTGTACACTCGAATGTTATCATTCAGACACCGTACAACCCAAGGAGCACAAATGCGCATAGAACGTGCTTTTAATGCGCGTTTTATTGCATTGGCTTCAAAACAGCATTAATTGTGTGTTCAAAATGCGCGAATTTAGTATATTTGGGCATATTTGAGATATATAATTTTATATATTTCTCTATATTTATACATGCTTATGCATGAAAAGTCATGCATAGGCGATTAATGGTACAGTTTTTTTTAATGTACTGCCACAATATACATTAAATGTGCATTTAATGCGGGACAAATACGTGCATTAAATGTGAATTTAAATGTACATTTAAAGCACATTATACGCGCATTGGCTCTTTGGGAACAGTTCGTCATGAGTCGCAATGTATTTTCGCGTTGTGTGAAAAAGTTTATCCAGTAGTAATAATAATAATAATAATTGGTTCCAATTAATTGTGAAGTTCGAAAGTTACAGTATTATCAGTATTGTAATTACATGAGGTGTACCACTTTGAAGTTGTAAAGCCAACCGTTGCAACCGCCACGTGGTACGCCACGCGTAATAGTAATACTGGTGATACCGTAAATTTCAAGCCCCATAACTCCGTAAGTATTTAACGAAGATATAGTTTCACATGTTTCATCACTAAACTTTTAACTTCTTCTTATCGTGTATTAGATTTAAAGACTCTTTTCATAGTATATATAGACCGCGCATTGTGGCTGCAGAAGTGTACACAGTCTAGAAAGAGACAATGACCGGTATTCATAGTCAATTCTTATTTCAAAATCATCTTAAGTGTTGTCTTAAGATGTTAATACGGCTCTGTGATTGGTTGAAAGCACATTAAGAGTGTACTTAAGATAATCTTAAATATTAACGGACTATGAATACCGGCCAATATATGCTTTCCCTCGTAGTACACGCACGCACGCACGCACGCACGCACGCTCTCTCTCTCTCTCTCTCTCTCTCTCTCTCTCTCTCTCTCTCTCTCTCTCTCTCTCTCTCTCTCGTCTATCAATATCTGGAGTCGGGCGAAATTCAATATGGCCACTGTGCTTGACCATAGACTTCTATAAACGGAGCATTAGCAACGACTCTGGACAAGAGGGGTCTGATATTCGGGGCGCGGGAGGTACTCATCTGACATCGACTCTTTCCGGTGAGATTCGGTAATATTCGGTTTACATTTCCAATACGTGTGCACACGTATATACGGCGCGTTGCTTGTGTGCGAGCGTGCGCGCGCGCGTGGCCGAACGGATCATCCCCACTCCAAGTTGGAGGGGATGATTGGAGGGGACGTGTGCACACGTATTGGAAATGTGAACCGAATATTACCGAATCTCACCGGAAAGAGTCGAAGTCAGACGAGTGATCCCCTTACCGCGATTATCAGTTACCCCTCGTACAAAGGGTCCGTCTATAGAAGTCTATGGAAGTTACGAGCCAACACGCGAGTCAGGTAGAGAACACGCAGTCTATACATATACAGGGTGGTTATATGTAATACCCGCATCAACGCTTATTGTGGGATAGAGTGGACTAGACTAAGTCGAAAAGTCCTGTACCACTTTGCAGGTTTTGCAATAGTTAACGAGTTATTAATTATTAAAAATCGCTGTCTTAGGCCAGTCCACTGCCCAATTCAGCGGTGCAGGACTTTTCGACTTAGTCTAGTCCACTCTATCCCACAATAAGCGTTGATGCGGGTATTACATATAACACCCTGTATACTATACATACCCAGATAGCACAAAGATGAACATAAGTTCACAGAGAATTCATTTTAAAGAAAACATACAGAATTAGAAAAATGAATATCTGAAGAATTCTTGAAGAATTAGTCTCAATCAGTTCGTCTTGACGTATTCTTCTGAAGTTCATTATAATGAATACTTCGCGATTCAGTACTGTGAATACTTTAAGAATTTATGAGGAATTATTTGTCATGCGCGAGTATCCGCTAACCGCCATCCGGACGTTCTTGTGCAGCGTGTTACCACGTGCAATATTTTGTGTGCGTAACGTTATGTGCAATTAATTTTGTGCAA
>NW_011967048.1:130039-159438 GCF_000949405.1 Vollenhovia emeryi | reverse complement strand
TCTGCTTCATCAGGGCTGGGAGACTCTGTGACTGGGGCACAGCCCCAGTGGTCGAGCTGGCTAAGACGCCCGTCACGGATTTTAGGGAGGTCCCTAGTTCGAATCCTGGCTGGGGTAATATTTTTCGCAATAAGAATTTTAATTACCAGACACGGTCGACAAAAATCACCGATGTTATTAATTTAGTTACAACTTTGTTTTTTCCTGAGATTTATGAGATTTACTTCAACAATACTGTCATAAAATATTTTATTTACTTCGATAAAATATTGATACATTTTTTTTACTTCGATTAAAATATTTTTTCACAACAGAATGGAGATTGTTCTGATATCTTAATTATTAAAATAAACATTGATTTAATTTGATTATATATACATACTTTATTTATTATTTCCTGCAATATTTATCTGAACAGATAAAGATCGATTTGACGTCGACTAGATGTCGACTAGACGTCAATAAATTGTTCTAGCTTCCTAAATGTAATTTTTTACTGCGTTAAACTATATCGTTAAATTTTCTTTCTGCGTATCATTTCATATATATAAAACCATAGGCAAAATGTGATCGACGTCGAATCGATTATATATACAGTTTGAATCGACAAGACATCGACATCAGTGACAAAAAGAGATCGATGTCGATTTTAATTTCGATTTCATTTCGAACACGCGTATCGACATCCGTCGATTTGATGTCGGGTCGACATTTTTTGTCTCACTGGGTAGCGTCCAAAAAAACCAGCTATGTCCACCGCTGGATTCGAAATAGGATTTTGTCGTTCATTTATTAACTAAGCAGCGCACATTTCTCTGCGCCAAGCTCGCCACAAGAAAACTTTTAATTTTTTAAAATAAAGTTATAGAGCTGAAAATTTACTTTTGAAACTTTAATTTTATTGAATTAAATTTTTCTAAAAGCTGTCGGGAAATGATAATGTATTTGCATTTTTGCATTAACAACTAATGTTGGCATATTTAAATGTAAACTGTAAGAGGCGGCGATCACTTTACAGTGTTGAATCCATGTCATGGATCAATTACACCCAACATACATAGCATTTAGATTTACATTATTTCTGCTATATTGTGCTACTAGTTAGGTGACACGTTACGCTTACACGTCTACCAGATAATAGATTTTGCTCGGTTTTTTTACATGAATGTGGTATCAAATTACTTCCCTCAGATTTTGGTGTATATAATATTTAATGACAACTTGGCGATAAAGTGCTGGCTAATTCTTTACCGAGATCATATTTCATTTTTTTCAGAAAATATCATGTCTTATTACGTATCAAATTGGAAGAATAGTATAGATACCAAAAGGGTAAATGTAGAAGAGGATCATGTTGACTTTATCCATCAATCACATATGCGCAAAAACGGACTTCAAGATGAAGAGCTTCTACTTCTGGAGTCTCCGGAAATATATTCCGATATTAAAAGACGAGAAATTTCTTGTAATTATAATATAAATGGATTGCCTACTATATTTATAGACTACAAGATTGGAAAACGTGTATGTGTTATTTCCAAATATTATCTGCTAATGTTGTGTAAAAAATACTCATAATTTCACTTTATGCTGCAAGATTCTGTAATATTTGACATTTTTTCTTAATACAGGTACTCGTCGAAGACAGTTTCAGTATTTCAAAATCTTCATACCTGCAAGAAACAGATTATATTAATTCATCAGGTCGCCCATACTTAGAGAACATCCGTCATAATTGTGTTGGTATGTAATATTTGAATTTACAAATAAGGTATTATTAAAGAAAATATGCTTGTGTTCAGAAATAATTGCAGTTCTATTATTTACTTTGTAGATTTCGAGTTTCAAGAAGCTGTATATCCAATTAGGGTTTCTATACAGCAAGAACTGAATAGTTGGATTCCTGAGATAACAATGGAAATTTGGGCGCGAGATTCTGATCGGTGGTTTTTATTATGGATTGGAGGAATGCAGGTTCTTCGAAGTACACCACGACTGTTGTCCCCGGCTTTACGGGCCTGTGACTTTAAAACTAAAATGCTCAGATTAATATTTCCGTATGACGCTAAGGGAATACAGATAGATGCTGTAGAGCTCATCGGAACATCAGAATTGATTCAACCTAAAGATCCTAAACAGACTTTGACCGATCTATTAAAAGATATTAATTGCAGCTATCCTGACCGTAAGGATATGCACAATTTAACACCAGATTACAAAAATGCAAATCTGGATGTATATCAACTTATGGAAAAATTTTCCGACTATTGTATTATTCGTAAAAAAAGGTATTGTAATCTTCGATAGTAAGTAATATTCTATTTTTATTAATATTAACGGTTAATTAATTTCAACATTATTTTTAGCAATTTACATTTAAATAATGGAAAATTGAAAGGCATCACACCCTCTTCAAGTGAATTCAAGAAGCAACCACGTTGTGATTTTTCTATGCTTCCTGTAAGATATTCAACACATATTTAAAGAAGTTTCTTTCTTATAACAATATTTATTATAATATCGTGAATTAAAATTTTATATTTTATCCTTGCAGGAAGAGATGATACTAAAAATACTGGAATACTTAGATTTAAGGTCATTGTGCCTTATGAGCCAAACGAACAAACGCTTCAATCGATTAACACGAGATCCTTCGCTTTTTAAATATTTAAATATAGAATATTTGCGCATGTATAAGAAGTCTACCGATGATACTATTGGTGGTTTGCAGTGTAAAATTCTATCTAGCTTGGAATCCAGATGTGAGCACTTACAACAGTTGAAGCTTGTATTCTGCGACATTACTAGTCCACGTTTCGTAATGTTTCTTAGAACTTGTGGCTCGAAGTTAACGTTCTTGCGATTAGCTTCTTGCAAGATTGACAACGATATCCTCTATGAAATTGGAAAAACATGCAAAAACTTGACAGGTACGATTATGATTTTTAAAAATAAAGTTAAATTATGTCTGACTAATCATATACATTTTTTAGTGTTAAATTTGAGAAACTATGAATATAATATGGGCGACGCTCTGGACGAAGGATTGTTGTACCTCCAACATCTAAAATTTTTAGAAGAATTAACCCTTGAACATATACTTATAAGAGACGTTGAAACCCTTTGTACAATACTGCATGGAAAGCACCGATTACATTATTTACATTTGAATGAATATTTTGGACTTCTAAATATAAATGAAGTTTTAATACAATTACAAAATAAAGCATTGTTTTCAAACTTGGAAACAATAAAATTATCGGGCCGTGCTATTGATTTGCGGGGTATTGGTGCCCTAGCTGAGTTCAAGAATTTACGAATACTGAGCATTAAGACAAGGTATGCTAGATTTTCTTTTACATATTATTACATTTTTTATCGTAATTTATGTGTTTACTCTTGCAAGTATCATGAAATATAGATATAGTGTGTTGTTTTTCTCTTTGTTAGGAATCGCAATAATGGTGTGGTTTAGTTACAGCTGTGAATATACAATCGATAAGAATGACTGGCGGAAATTGTTCTCTTCCTGTCAACGTCTGGAGACAGTGCATTTGCCGTGCATTTTTAACAGTGTTATAGATGAAGCACTGACACACTGTAAAAATCTAAAAGAAGTACAGTTTTGGCACATACCTCAGATTCCCGAGAGAGTAGCAATTCTCGAGCAGTGTCCTAATCTGCGAATCCGTGTTATAAGAAGTAGCATTATTGACGAATTGCTGAAAAAATATCCACATGCGTCCATCTGCTTATATAACGATAATAATATCTGAGAGAACCCTTGAAATGTCTTCCTGATTAAATTCTAAGACGATTTTTTCTTTACCAAAATTTTCTTCGAAGCTTAGTTTTTGAATTATAAATAGAAATAACTAATAAAACGAACCTATCATCAATGTCACATCATGCTTTACCACCAGTCTTGCCTTCGTGTACCATCAAATCGTCCAACTTATCTCAATATAATAACAATCAATTTCAAATGAACTCATATGTGACACACTCAACATCAATACCAATTGCTTCAACATCCAGAAATCTATCTACTTCCGTACCAACAATTACTTCACCTGCATTATATTCATCGTCAGTACTTAGTCATTCTCAGACTTCAAACTCATCGTCAAAAGCACAATCAAGTCCACTGCCTACTTCAACACAATATCAAACTATTTTACCGGTATCTAATCATTCTAATCCTACAACCTCCTTTCCATCGACACTTATTAATTCTGGATCAGTACTTGTTCATCAAAATATAGACGATCAAAACGATGAACTAGAAACTTCTTATAAAGACAAAAGTCTCGGAAAAAATAAAACAGATAATGAAACAACTAATTCTGAGAGTTCTGACAATGAAAGCATTAACGGTGATTCTGGAATTTTTTCTAGGATTGCATTAGGGACGGGTAAATGTTCTAATTATTAATATCATTTTTATTAATACTACTTTTACAGCAAAAATAATGTAATTGTTAAATATGTTTTACGCTATTTAAATATCACGAAATGCAGAGTTGGGTAGAAATTAGTTAAAAATTAAAGTTAATATTGATGTTAAAAAGTTAATAATTTTTTACTTAATTTAGTTAATTTGCATTGTTACAGTGACAGATAGGGACATTCATTTCCAACAACCATTATTAAAAGCAATGATACAATCTCGCGAAAATCAATTAAAAATGGATGTCAATTCGAAGAAAACATTCCCGGTAGCGTACGCATTATAATTCTTACAATTTAATAAAAAACTGGATTTAAAAAACATTTTGTATGTAATTCTTTAGGTACCACTTCACTATTTTGAAAAGGGGGACAAAAAGGTATAAACACTGATCGACAAATAAAATTCAGCGAATTAATCTTGTATAATCATGTACCTTATTACTAAATTTTTTTTATATAATATTAAATATCACAGGTAGAAATAGCACCAAATTGTGGTTTTTATTTACCCAAAATTCGAGCATCAACTATAGAAACGGAAGCGGCTACTCGCGATGACTGGAAAATAATTGTACGTGAGACTCTTTTAGATGTCTATGGTTCAAGTATTGTAAACTATTCTGCCACTGGAAAAAGAGGTACTCGGCCAGGAATAGATTGCAAATTATTTAAAGGGTTATATGGCAAGTATATAAAATAATAATAAATAATAAATAATAAATAATATAAATAATTGGTACAAAATAATTGTTGAATTAAAATGTTGATTTTTCTAAAGATTGGGTAAATCAGAAAGCGTCTCAGTCAGTTTCTAAAAAAAATTTCATCGACTACATCAATAAAATGGCATCTAACAAACGGAAATATCAAAAGTCATCTAAATTGCAAATAAAAAAAAGAAAGATAAAAAATTGAAAGAGAAAATTACAAAGGAAAAAGAAAATTCGCTGGCTAAAAGATTTGGTAAATATTTTATCACTTTGAAGTATATTTTTTAACTATTTGATTTGATTATTATTATTAATTATGGGCTATATTAACTATTATTTATTGTCTAGATATTCCGATATTATCAAATGATCGAAATGATGAATTTAGTACAAATGATCAAATGATCGAATTTAGTACAAATATTCCAATGTCCACAAATACAAACTACGAGGAAAATGAGTACAGATTGACTACTCTATAATGATATAATGTAATATAATATTTAAAATATAATATATATATATATAATTAATATATTTATATTTATATTTATATGTATATGTATAGTGACAAAATATTTTATTTAGAATTATTTATTTATTAATTCTTTTAGATTATTTATTTTGCGATTCGTGTCACTTCTTATGTCTACTACTTTTACAGAGTTGAATTCAAGTGTACTCCCAACGAAACGCCCGCATATATTATTGTGAATAACAACTTATTCGACAGTAATTATAATGGAACAGAAGACTACTGTGTAATCGTTTCATCGAAATATCCCTATTGTATGTACAGAGAGCAATTGTAGCTGTCAAGAATAAGTGACTACGAGTTCGACATTTGAATTTCTAATTATCTAATTTTACTTGTATAATGAATACGTCTATATTTACCGACATTTAAAGTCTAACTGTTATTTCTAAAAAGAAATAAATGATTACGATCTGCATATAAAAGAGAGTATAATAACTGATAGATGGAAATATGATAATTAATAAGGGATGCGAAAGGGACTACCACCGGAGTTTTATTGCACGTTATTGTATATCTCTGGTTTACTTTACTTTCAGCATTACACTTTAATTATTTAACTTACAAAGCTTCTTCTGTGAACAAGCCAAAATTTAAAAAATAACTTGCCCAGATGATGAGAAAGCAATGTGCAAATTTCCGATTTGCACCGTCAGCCACAATATAGATTGATGTTTCATAAATCGTTTTAGATTTCTTTTTAATACTTTAATGTGAGGAAATAGCGACAAATGCGACATACTTACATATGTTCATTACTAAAAAAATACCAGAAAAACATGTGTTCAATTGGAATTAATATGGTCCCCATACGGTACAACAAAATTGCAGGAATATTGTGGCAATATTTCATTGTAAGAGTGCGATATTGCATAAATGTCATGAAATATTATTGTGAGATTGCTGCAAGATTGTAGTAATGATAAATAGACTAATCTGCCACAAGTTGGATGCAGTAGCTATTAATATACAGGGTGTCCTGAAATTCGCGAATCAAAATGCCATAGCAAGAAAGTCGTCGAAAAAATAAATTAAAAAGTTAATTACCATTTTTCGTTCCGAGCAGTAGTTGTTTTAGATAAAAAGGTTCAAAACAGGCCAATCATACATTACGGTTGAACGGAAACCTGTCCGTGAGTCGCGCGTCGATAGTGTTAGCGCATTAACCTATCGACGCGCGACTCACGGACAGGTTTCCGTTCAACCGTAATGTATGATTGGCCTGTTTGGAACCTTTTTATCTAAAAAAAAACTACTGCTCGGAACGAAAAATGGTAAATAACTTTTTAATTTATTTTTCCGACGACATTCTTGCTATGGTATTTTGATTCGCGAATTGCAGGACACCCTGTATATTCATTTTACCAGAAATCCATATACATTTTTAGGATTTAAGAATGCTAAAAGAGGGTTTGGCATTAGCCTGCTTTGAATCTCCTAGCAGTAAAAACGGAAATTTCAGACACATAGTAGCGTTAAAGTAGCAGCTAAAATTATATTTAAATAACGCCTATTTTTACTCTATTACTCCTACATCGGAGAAAAAAATCGAGGTTCAATGTAGGGGCAAAATTTCGACTCGGGTGGCAGCCAGACGATTCGCACCAGAAGCAGCATCCGGGCCCATGACCCGAATGGTAATGCCACTGTTATCACGTCGCGTCTGCATCGCACCAATACCGATTTCCGAGAGCTGGATCTTGCTCCTAGCCGCGTCTTCAGCAAATCCAGATCAGAAGATCCACGACGACCACGCACGCGCACCGTTGCAGATCGGATAATCCATCGGTCCTCAGCCCGTGAAACGGGAGATTCACAGCTTGGAAAGAAACAGCTTATTAATGAACAATGCTGTCAAAAAGTATCTTAGAAAATTATTTAAATTCAACATGACCTTTGAACGTCGTTTCTGACTAATTGTGACCAGCGAAGATTCACGAAACTTTCTCTCACGACATTTAATCTTATTATTAAAATTTGTATTTGTATACTATACAAAAGTAGTTTTTTTATTATTATTAATGTAAAATATGATGTTTTGACATTAGATCTCCTTACAGAGTTGTAATACTGAAGACCGAAAAAGTACTAAAATAATTATTAGTGGAAAATGGCTGTACATCAGAAATTTCTAATGACGTTATGATATTTTTATAATTTATTTAACATTTGAGTTATCAATATAACAAAAAGACTTATAACATAACTTATGAGGTCCCACAGGTTCGAATCCTGGCTGGGGTAATATTTTTCGCAATAAGAATTTTAATTGCCAGATATACGGTCAATAAAAATGACTGATGTTATTAATTTATTAATTACTTCTGGCGACTTTAAGAATATTCTTACTAGTTGATAACTTATGAGTGATTGAATTATTAAAGAACATATCAGTTGTTATTGATACGAAATTTATATAAATTGACGAAATTACTCCAACATCTTTAACATTACAGTTGACGAGCAAACCGAAACGCAATTAATGAACTTCCCCCTTACAACCATCAAGTCTCATGCTATAGCGGGCGTTGTGCCAAAATTTCTGATGTGCTTTCAAGTCTCGGGAGTTTAGCGCGCTAATTTCATTCGTTAGCGGCTTGCGTTGCTTCCAAACGGATTAATTAACGAAGTAATGAGTCTTCGGGGAGTAATAAGCGCGAGTATCATTCAACGAGCTGAATTAGGACGGACGAATTAGTCCATTTGCAAGTCGTCGTCGTTACCGTCATCTCTTCCCTTCTCGGCACGGTCGAAGGGATCGATAGACATGTGCACTGTGTCTAACAATGAAACGAATGTTCGGGAGGCCTGCGAATCACGTTTGAAAGGGTTACACTCTTTGCCGGACTTCCGTCAGGAATCCGATTTAGATCGTTAAACTTCAAAGAGGAACTTTTGCTCGCCGACAGCGCTTTGCATCGCACGCAGCGTTGGACGCGCCCGAGATAGTTGACGCAAAGTGGATCGTCCGAACGCGGCTGAGAGATTGCGGGCGCTTTTAAAGTCGCCTCGAACAAATCAGAACAAAAAGTAAAGTCCCGAAATTCTCCGAGGCAAGAACGCGAGTTATTCGCACAAATGTATCCAACAAAAATCTGTAAGAGTAGAATTTTCGTATACGTTTCTCCTTCGAATGAATTCAAGAATCGAGCCCCAGGTGCTCCTCGCGGGCATCGAAACGCGGTGGTGATCGCCGAACTAAACGCGAGAAATTGTTGTCGTATGACAGAGCCTCTCTCTTCGTTCTCTCCGCGTTTGACGATCGTCAAACTCTACAGTCTGTAATCACGACGCAATTGCGATTGTATTATACAAAGTTATATTTAAATTGTTTTTCCATACGCTATAAAAGTTAAGCTAAAAGCTTTATAATTTTATAGACTCTTATTCAGTCAATAAATATGTAAATTTTCAATTTCAAAATTTCATGAACAATTTATGAGAAAACTTAAATCTTCCACTAAACTCTTTAATGTTTCTCGGTCGCTCGCAAACTGAGACGCATTTTCAGTTTAGCCAAAGTTCGGCATCAATCGAGATGCATTTTTAATGGCCACGTCGAATTTCCGCGTTGAAGAGTACCTTGTCGACAATTTGAGCGTGATACAGTACGACATCCTGGATAATTACCAAGTTTTACAGTAGTTCTAGACGTAAATGAGCAATTTCCCGATGAGAAATGACATTTACGAATTTAACAAACTTGAACTTAAAACACAGATAGTAAGAGAAGTGAACCCAGTCGGGTATCTAATTTCGTAAACCCAATTACTGTTTTATTCAAATTCAAATTGGACGAATAGTGTAAACACGGTACGATTTAAATTAATGTCATAAAAAATTCACGTAATATAAATATTAAATAAATTTAATACTAAAATGCTGCTGAGAGTGAAAAAAATTATATAAAAAAAGAAAGAAAAGCAGATCACACACGGGGACTCAAATTGGCGATCCCGCGCTCACGAGACACGAGCGCACCCGGTGAGCCACGCAGTCACTTAAATTAACGCACACCGTAATGTGTTACGGCTTGCTGGAAAATCTTTCACATTTATTTATTTTTGAACAAATGCGTTAGAAGCGCGCGCTCACACTTTCACAAAATCTGTTCCTCATCGAGGACTACACATAGAAAAATCACCGCTCACATTAAGTGCCCCTCGGCGAGAGGCACCCGTGTCCTCCCTTGTACGCAATATCATTTTCCGGTCAAACGTACGAGTTTTGTGTCAGATTAGTAAAACTGACGTCAGATTAATTGATGTGTTGTGATATAGAATTTGATGGAAAATAAATGGAACGCAAGGGAGTTCAGGTATTCTATTTTAAAAGGCGCCATTTTAGTTCCCTCCCTTTTAGCGGGTGTGCACTTGGGTGTTCCCAAAATGGCTACTCGAAAATCGAAATGGTGGTTTTCGATATAGTTATTGACAATCCCTGTTTCGAATCTTTCAGGCTTCTAGAACCGGTATTTATAGTCAGATCTTATATTCGAGACCGTCTTGAATTTGTCTAAAGATGCTGTATGGAACATGTCATTGCACCGAGAAAAATAAAATAATGTTTTCGTTTATTTCCATAGTAATAAACAGGGGTGTATCTTCGGGGAGGTAGGCACTAAGACGCGCCATTTATTAATTTTCGGCGAGAAAAATAACGGGCTAGGACTAGACCAGGATTCGAACCAGTAGCGCGATTCTGTAACTCGTTATGTCGTCGTTAGGCGGCTTTGCGCAGCTTTTCTACGGAGTTACAGAACTGTGCTATTGCTGCCCTATTCCGTTGACGGTTACCGACAACTATCGACAGCGTTAACGATGTTTGCGCAGCTTTTCTATCATGTAAAAAAAGCTGCGCAAACGTCGTTAACGATGTCAATAGTTGTCGGTAACCGTGTTCGGAATAGAATAGCTTTCAGGGGGTTTTTAATACAGCTGATTCCGAATCTGATGTCAAAATGACAAAATTTGAAATGACAGACCCATGACGATTAAAATTACAAAAACTTTTCTGGTTCGAAATACGCCTGCAGTTAGTCTATAAAAATTATGGTTTTCAGGGTTTAGTACGAGGAGGTTGTAGAACGATTTTAAACCCCTTTCTGTATTTATTTTAACGGGGTGCTTGAGTAAAGTAAGTGTTTTCTGTCTATGCTCGGAGACCACTCCTACTGTTCAAGGGGTGGTTTCTATCTTTCAACCCGCACCAGTGCAGAAATAAAAAACATATGTGTTGATTATTTTTATGATGTTCTACAAGTGTGCAAAGTTTCATTAAAATCAGTGAGTGGCATTTCCGTAAGTCTCCTTATAAATGGTACGCATTCGGCAACTCTCCTATAATTTAAGCGGAAAAGTTAATCGGAAAAATTAACTATCGGGAACACTATTTAATTGGTTTATCCAATGGAAATATTTTTTCAGGTAGGAATTTTCAGTGTAGAAATTTACTCCGATCTGAGATGAAAAATGCCTCCGAGTCAAGCATGTCAAGGTCATACTCGTTTGTGAGTATGCGGCAAGTGCCACATAGCACGAATTGCACGCATTTGCATCCGCTCGTCGACGCGATCACGAGAAAACAATGAGTTCGCCAATTTACATTGTGTGCCGTTCCCGTTGACTCAACGTTGCGCAATAAATCCATATCCATTCGAAACCTTAGTAAACATATTAATCGGCATGAAAGAACGAGTTAACTTAAATTCGGTTTAATTTATATCCTCAACAAAATGCGCTATTTTAATGCGGAGCTGTAAAATGGAAATACCAAAAAATTGTGGCATTATATTTCTATCATTGAGAAAATGCAGCATAGTCGTTTTTTTCAAATGCATGATTGAGATTCCTGCGACGCGGCCATATTCGATCACATTCGATCGATCGGAAGCTGTGTTCGAGATAGTCCTTCTGAAAAATCACTTTGATATTATGAAAAGATACGTGAATACATATCGAATAGAATATCCTATCAATGAAATACAAACGAATGATGATAGTACAAAAGAAACCATGATAAATTAAAAACGTATTAGTAGTACGTAAAATTAATATTAAAATTCTTACAAGTTTTAATGTTCTACGGCATTCATTAAAGCATTAAAGAAACGCTAGTATGCTTCGAATATCATAATTGTAAAATAGAAAATACTTGCAAAATACTCTCTTTCTACATTTGAATTCTGTTTGATTAGTTCCTCTATCTCGTAAAGGTTTTCCATCTTGTATTTCGATAATCTTTACAATAAAGATAATTTAAAACTTACATGTATAAACTCTCTCATGAAAATATATCTATCGATGGAACTTTTAATTTTCCACACATAATTCTAATTAATTGATAAAGTTAACTAATTCTAATTAAAGCCAATAAATAATTCTTCCCCGACAGTCCTCTCTAAAAGAAGTAATATTCCTCAACATGACATTTTGTTAGTTGTTTTCCTTAAGTTGTCCATTTTTCTTCTTATCTTTCTCCTGTGCCGCTGGAGATAAGATGCAGCTGCGGAAGATACGAAGATCCGAGGTAATTTAACTTCGTTTTTCCGTGACGCATTAGAGATCGTCGCGAGGAGAGAAGGAAGACACGTCTCGCGGCTGCAGGGGCTATTATCGCGATCGGGGAGATAGTAGGCCAACTTTCGAGATGACAGTTTTATTCTCCGTGCATGGCGGACTGTGCAAAAGCGAGACAGCCGGTAATCCTCCCGAAGCGTCGTGAAGTACTGCGGGGCGGGGAGGGGAGGGTGGGAAGGGAAAGAAATCCTCGAACACGTTTTCGCTACTTTCCGAGCACGATATCGTGAGAATTCATGGTGAAAAGTGGGCCCCGTGGATCGCGGCGATCCGCGCGAAGATAAAAGTTGAGAAACCGAAGGAAATTCCTGCGACGCGACCTAGGACGAAAAATCGGCGCGCGCGCACACACTCGTTCAGATAAATCGCCGAGAAGGAGTGACCAGAGGAGGGAAGACAGAGAGGGAGGGGGGGGGAGTGAAGGGAGAGAAGGAGGTAGGAAACGACGTGAAAAATTCTCCGTCCAAGAGTCACGATGTGCTTGCAATCATTTTGGCGAAATATGCATGCAGGATTTTTACTTCGAGAATAAAATTTTGTTTTAAACTGCAAATGCAGATTATATTCGATTAACAATTTCTTTTCGTCCGGAAAAAAGTAAAGGTAAAAAACGCGAGCAGTAAAGGATGTTATTATTAAATTATTATATAGTTTATTATCCAATGATAGAGAAACAGTGTGATGAAAAATTTTTTTATACAATGTTAACAGACAAAAAAATTTTCTACACTTTTGTGGAAATCTTCTTGATTGTGAGATCTCTCAGTCAACTGAATTATGGCTTCCTGTCTCTTCTTAAAATCTGTACTCGATAAATAGATCAACCGGTATTAATTAATGGAAAACCTTTCTTATTTTATTTTCGTCTCGACAATTTTATTCTTTGATATGCGAGCGCAGTCAAATTTGGCCGATTTTTCTAATTGATCTACGATCGCACGAATTTGTCACAGGAAGATTCGTGCGATCGTAGATCAGGTGGGGAAACTCGGCCGAATTTGACTGCGCTCGCATAACGAAATTGTCGAAACGGAAATAAAATAAGAAAGGTTTTCCATTAATTGATACCAGTTGATCTATTTATCGAGTACAGATTTTAAGAAGAGACAGGAAGCCATAATTCAGTTGACTGAGAGATCTCACAATCAAGAAGATTTCCACAAAAATGTGGAAAATTTTCTTTTGTCTGTCAACATTGTATAAAAAAATTTTTCATCACACTGTTTCTCTATCATATTGGATAATATACTATATAATAATTTAACAATAACATCCTTTACTGCTCGCGTTTTTTACCTTTAATTTTTCCAAATTCGGCCGATTTTTCCAACTGATCTACGATCGCACGAATCGTCCTCTGACAAATTCATGCAATCGTAGATCAATTAGAAAAATGGGCTGAATTTAACTGCGCTCGAGTATCGAAGAACGAAGTTGTCGAGACGGAAAATAAGTAAGGAAAGTTGATGCTGGTTGATACTAACAGTTGATCTATTTTTCCAACGCGGATTCCGGAGATGAAGACTCATCAGATTGCTCTTTATCCACGTCGTTGAGCGAGATCATATTCGGCGATTTACGGAAAGCGGCAGAAGGTGGTCCTCTCCGTTAGAGAGTCCGTGAACCTGGCCAAGTTTTATGGCGCGCAAGCCGCGGATAGCGCTTGTCGTGTCGAGATCAGCACGATCCTCTCGTGGGGTTAGCGACCGTGAAAGTACTCCCTTGCAGAAGTAGGACGGCCATTTTTCAAAATCGTTGCGACGATTGCGTGCGCCCACAACCGACACACTTCGCGGCGGGTCGTTGCACCGGAGGTCGGTTTCCTCGTTCTTCTCACCTTCGGCCGTCCTCGGCGCGCCAACCGTGAAAGAAAGTGCAATTCCCTAATAAGTGCGCCGGTTAACGCGTCGCGCTAGTTAGCTCCTACCGATCTTCCTTTCGATTCTACCGCTTTTCTCTCCGCCATCATCTCGCGGACTTTCGAGATTGACGCTCTTGCGAATCTCCCGGTATCGCAGTTCTTTACAGATGAGTTCCGAATCGAAACAAAAATTCGATTTGGCATTTCGTCGAGTTCTTTGTATCTGGTGCTCACATTTGCAGTGGCAGCAAATTAAAAAAAAAAGTATTTTTCAATTGTGTGCCCTAATGTTACCCTTGTCAAATCTCTTTTTCTAAAGTTTATCTTAGCATTAAGGCATCACGTGAAGATAGAAAAGATTTGACGTTAACGAGAGACAAGTCTTTTGTAATGCTGTTTCCTTTCAAAAGCGAGCACTAACAACACACATCTCAGAAGTGCTACTGGTATCTAAATTAGAGAGAGAAATTATCTTAAGAATCTCGAAAACTGCTTTTAAAGAGGGTGCTCGCCATAAAACCTGGCCAGGTGACGGACTCTCTAACGGAGAGGAACTCCTGCCGCTTTTCGTAAATCGCCAATTATGATCTCGCTCAACGATGAGAAGAATGAGTAGTGCCATGCCTAGTGTAGTGACTGTTATAACTGATTCGTTAATCTAGAACTGTCGCAGATGCGACTTACTTCCTAGTCTTTATGGGCTATTCCAAGGCTCGGATATTGAAGCGGTAAATCGCTCGATAAAACTAATCGGTGCGCGATCAATCGATTTATCATTACACTTGCGATTCGTTCCGTGCGATACGGAGAAACTCAACGATCTGGTCCGAATTCATCATCTTCGCAACAAATTATTGAACTTTTATTGGAAAGTCCGTTGAACATCTGGGATAGTACTCTCGCCCGGTCTTTCTCGCGTGCCCGTTGCGCCTCTCTCGCATCGATCTCGCGGGTCGGCGCGTCCGCAAAAGGAAAACAAACTCTTCCGCCGGTGGAAGCGCCGTCCGCCCGTCCCGTCGGTCTTCCGACCCGGCGGCAGCTCTCTCGCCTCTCGCGAGGAAATTGCTCGGTCGGGATTTTTCTCGCGCTCGCGGCACCTCTCGCACTCTCTCGGCTCGCTTCCATTTTTCCACTCTCTCGCGGCCGCGTCTCGCCGCGGCGAATGCGCTCCCGGCGGTCCGCGGCCGCGCCGTCTGCCCGATCTAACGACCTGCTCTCGTCTATCGGGATGGCAGGGGCCCGGCTCGCGGGCGACATAAGTCGGCCAGTTATAAATAAAAGTATAGCTTTGTTGTCGCGCAGAGGCGGCGCGCTCCACTTGCGGCACTTTCATAACAGAACGAGGGGGAGAGCACCGGGAGAGCCTGAGCGAGAGGCGTGCGAGGAGGACGGGGCGGAAGAAGGGAGAGGAGAGGATGCTTTCCACCGTCCAGAATCGGGAAGAGCGTGTCCTGAAGCCACTCGTAACGGCGCGGTCTCTTCTTCGATCTTGAGCGCGGTAAGAAACGAACGACTTTTCTTTACTGGAAACCAGGTCGAGCGCCGGACGGGCCGCCGTACGGCCTGCACAGGCAGGCGCGTCGCCTCTCTCTCTCTCTCTCTCTCTCTCTCTCTCTCTCTCTCTCTCTCTCTTTTGCTTAATTTATGTGCCAATCTATTTACTATCACTAGCATCCCGCGGCGCGCTGTCGATGCTAGCGTTGTTGCCGATCGAGAAGCGAGATACCGCGAGTTAATAAAGTCGATATCGACGAGCCGACAAAGCGGCGATTTTTAAAACTGCAAGCGCCTTCCGGTGCAGTCTCACTTAGATTTCATTCAAATTCGATGCGTTCTGTCTGTCTGTTAAGGGGAGATTATCGTCATAATTTTTGCCGACTGAAATTAAAGCACTATCGTGCTAGATCGATCTGACCTTGATTCAATTCTCAGAGTAATTACGAAGATCTAAAACATATCCGAGATTAAATAGTGACACAATTGGTATTTTCAACCTGTTTAAAATATTAATTTAACTACGTTTGCCTCCTATTTCATTTATCTGAAAAAAGCCCTCTACTGATCGAGAGTAAAATATCAATTCAGAGCTTCTGCTTGTGTTTTTTTTCCCGGTACGATAAATGTGAATAATAACGGAACGATCGCCGGTAGGGAAAGCGGTGACCGGAAGGGACGAAGGAGAAAAGCGCGACAGTGAAAAACGCGGTGCGCCTTTACGTTGTTTTGTCCCGAGCACGAAACGAAAGAGAATGAGAACACAAGCGTGAAGCAGGAGAGTAAACGACGCCGGAGATAGTAGGCCAGTGTCAATGTCAGCGGCTCGGCTAAGCCAGTCAGCCCCCTCTCGGCCGGGCAAACTTGATCGTGAAAACAGAAAAACCACGAGCCGCGCCGATTACGTCCTCGCGAGATTTATTTATAGGCCCCCCTTTCCCCGTGACGATCGCGCGCGCGATTTTCAAACGACGCGGGCTATCGTCACGAACGGACTGGGGGCGACTGTGGACGCGCGAGATTTGAATAACAGCGGGGCGTACCGCGTCTCAAACGATCTCTCAGCCGAGATCGAGACGTCGCCGCGTCTTCCGGCCCGTGAAACTTGTCCGCGAATCCGCAATCGGAGCTATCTGCGGAGAGATCGCCGATTTTTTTTTCTGAGAAAGTGATTTCTTCCCAACGCGAGTCTAGGCTCCTTCGGAGCCCGGGACGCTGCTCGTGGTGACTTTTTCTTTCGGTCCGTCGGATTGAACTCTGGGAGGAAGAAAGACAGTTAGCAACCCATTGTGGGGCCCACAATTAGTAATCGAATTATTTGAATTGTTCGTAACTCTACTCTGGGTAAAATTTTGACCGGATTTTTTGTAGTTAGGCAACTTAACATTTCGGTTAGTGCCTCTTAAGTAAAAATTATCTTCGCGTTACTCAATATCGACAGAACTAATTGAAAGAATTGATTAGTATTACTCTAAAATCTTGGATATATTATAGATAGAATAGCTAATTGCGACTTTTAGTTAGGTGGGGTAAAATTCGTAAAAGAATAGAGTTACGAACAATCCAAATAATTCGATTACTAATTGTGGGCCCCAAAATGGGTTGCTAATTGTCTTTTTTTTCCCCAGAGCAGATGTCCGGCCTCGTCCTTTGCGACCGAAGCCGGCCAGCTGTGCAATTTCAATTCTCATCGCCATGCTTAATGAGGGGGGCAATGACGGCCCGATGGATTATGTGGATCATTGCCACGTATTGCTGATAAATATGCAACATTGGAAATAGGGTGATGTCGATAATCGATGCGCGGCAGCGCTCGCGCTCGTCGTCCGTCATGCGTATGAAGATGCAATTGGGATGCACGGAGATTTTGGACGAGTACGAAAGAGCTAGCGGGTGATGAGTGAAAATTTCTTGCATACATTTTCAAGTCTTATTTATTCTGCCGGAGCGCTTTGCTTTCAATTAGGAGGTAAAAATACGAGAGGAGATAGGTGTGTCGCAAACCCATACAGTCCCCCCCTCCCTACGCGGTTGTAACGATTTCGCCTCGGTTATAATATGCAAATTTCAAAGAAAAACGAAATATAATTTTCACATTCGTAGACATATGCGTTAAGACGAAACTCCAGAAGGAATAATCGTGAGAAAATTAGAAAAACGGCATCCGACACGAAAGGTATCCAAATAGTTAGGCTGCTCGCGTAGCTCGCGAGGAATGAGAAACGCTCTCCGTCGCGACAATCTCATTTCATATGTCAGGTGGATATAAAGTTGTCACTACTAACCTAGACACGAATGCACATACGCGCGCACGTGGCACGGCTCGCCTATCTAGTTCATTGTCAGGAGAGCGCGGTTAGCGGGATGCCAGAGAGACGTGCGCGTGTCTTCGCTCGCGAGATACGAATTCGCAAACCGCGAGACACGCGTCGTAACACCGTCGATTATTACTATATTATTATACCGCCTCGCGAGGGAGAGGATGGGAAAAAGAGGTGCGACGGGCACTCGCGGAAATTGCATTGTAAAAAAGGCACGCTAATGAGCACTGGAAGTAGGGCGAGCGAGAGACGTGCGCAATGAGAAGTGCACTCTTGATTTCTCCGGAAAAGCCGAAGTGTCTCTGCGAGATTGGAAAAAGCCTGAAAAGAGTGAAAAGAAAAGCGGCGACGAGTGGACGACGCATGGATGGGGATGTATGTACCTACGATGGAAAATTCTGAGTACAAATACGTCTCCAACTTATTTTAAAGCGAAAATTTTATAATAAAATTAAAACTATTTGAAGAAACAATTTTCTTCTCGTCATACACGCTATCATAGTTGGAGTTTATTCTTAAAATTTTCAAGTGTTTTTTTCATAGTGGGTCATTTGCCTACAATAATTTTGCTTTAAAATAGCGCTTTAGAGTAAATAAACCACATTTATAAATGAATTACCATTTGATTAATAGAAGACACCAACATAAATACCGTTCCTTATTTATATTGTTTACATAAAAGTGCTATTATTTTGCACATCAAATAAACAAAAAATTTGATTTTTCTATAGTTATCTCTCTGTTAAATAATAAAATGTTACGTCTAATGTTTCTGTTAATTAATATATATTTAATAAATAAAATAAAGTAACTTCGAATATATTTAGTTTGTTAAAATTGAGAAATTAAAAAATATTTTTACCTGGTGCTATTATTTTGCACATAACTGTATTTCACCATAATTCAAAGCGATATATTATCACCAGTAAAGATTATATATAAACATATTTTTTAAGAAAACGGCTTTATTAATTAAGTGGTAATTTATTTATAAAGATGGTTTGTTTATTCACAGATTAATATAATATAAAAGAAAACTATATCTAAAATATAGAATGCAAAACTTGGTTTTTCAAAATACGAAGAAGTTTAGTTATAAGTTAAAACAGTAAGCTTATTGTCAACCCAACTGGCATATTTTATTAAATTTATTACAAATTCCTTACTTCAGGTCCTTTTCAAGTAACAATACAAAAAGAAACAAAGAAAAATTCGTAGACAAGCGAAACATCTAACCTGAAGTAAAGTCGAAACGTTGTAACAAATTTAATGAAAATTTCCAATTGGGTTGACAATAAGCTCACTGTTTTACTTTTTAATCATCACTGCCGACTATAAGTGACATTTTTCTTTAGTTGAAGACTTTGGTTCTAGCATGCCGCTAGCACGGCAATACAGTCGGCCGTGCTTTAACAGCGCCGAATTTTTTTAATAAACAATAATATCGCGAGGCAGAACCGATATGTATCCAACAATGAAATTAGTAAAGGTCGTCTTTTAACAAAATATTCATTTTTATGAAATTTGCTTGCATTATATTTTCATTGAATAAGTATTAAAAATTTGTCCCATTAATATTATTATCTTGGCGTCTTTGTTTTACTTTTTTTAAAATTGTTTTTTAAGGTATTGCAATAAAACGATATAGACTTTTGTATGTTTTTATATACATGTTTATACCCATGTTTCTTCTTTAACTTTACAAATTTTGTAATTAAATTGAAAGCGTTAGATTGAAGCGATGTCTTTTCACGTCGTGGTTACGTATGAATTTATGGATTACCAAAATCGACATCCCCTCCTCGTCTTCTTCCTTACATACTCAGTCCCACGTTACTTTTAGAAAGTGCTTAATTAATTAATGTAATTGCGAAGACGACCACACGCCAAAAGATGCTAAGGGACACGCAACCCATGCCAAAAATAAATTTTTTTACAGATTTTGTCGGAGAAAAACCTGTTTCGCGGCATGTGATATTGCGCAACGTGTGCGACTAGTGCGAAAGCGTGCCCAGCATAACTGGCAATTATGCGTGAGAGCGTGTCGCAGTATAATTATACATAATCATGTATCAAATAATTTGGTGATAAAAAAAAAGACTCTCGTCATTTCTCTGCTAGAGGGGACTCGCATGATATTATCCCGTACTCTAGCTTTTCGATCGCGCGGTAGACGACGGTATAAAAGAAGAACCGAAGATAGTAAAGTGTAGATAACGAGAGAAAGTGTCTTATCTCGAATTTGAAATTTCGAATCTCGGTATTTTAACTTTTAAATGTGAAGCGCTATTTTAATCCCGATATTGCGGCAATTAAATTTTCAATTGGAAAGATATAAGCAAAACGGTAGAGCAAAAGCCCTAAATCATTCCGCCACAAAGTAGAAACCGAAATACATGAATTTTGTCGTCGCCTCGTAGGTACCGATTATAATCCACATAACGATAACGATCTGTTACCGTCGTTTCGAATTCGCTTTCTATAACCAATACCAATGTTGTTATTTTGGGCCACATCGAAATGTACTAAAGAAACCCCCCCCCCCCCCCCGCTGAGACTGTCGATGCCAACCGGCATTTTAGGGAGAGTCGTCGGGACAGAATCCTCTCGTGAGTCGGTAGTTTTGTAATTCCGACGAGACGAAATTACAATTCACTTCATCCCGTTTCTTGAAGTCGCAGTTTCGAATCTCCATAAAGTTATCTAGTGCAAGTTCGTGTCATTTTGATCAATTGTCTAATAAATTGAATATGTTTGAGACACTTTTATTTCTATTTAACATACTTTATCGAAATATAAAATATACTATATTTCGATGTATCTCATTTTTTAAGTAAGTCGTTTGGCGAAGTCAGAAAGTTAACAATAGAGCAATTTTGAAAATCGGCTTTCTATATTATTATGGAGCGTCAATATGAATTAACTGATGATAAAAAGTTGGCACGCCATATTTACTTTTCCTCTCTATCTCGAGTCGTTTATCGATATCGAAGGCAAGAGCCGAGTCGGCGATCGATATTGTGGTGACACACGTCGAGTCAAACGGAGGATAATTTCGAATCACGTTGGTGTCGATAGGCCAAACGGTCCCGTGTTTCACTTTCGGCGTTCGAAGAATTAATTCGGCCTGTACGCGCGCGACGCGTTCGCGCCGTGTCAAGGACAACGCGTCTATTGCCGCGTGCTTTCCTGAGAGGCACGAAAATCGGGCCCGTCTTTCCGATCGGCGAGGCGTTGTAGCTGATGTCACGAATAGTCCTGAAAGATGTATTCGGCTATTGTGTGCCAATTCCGATTTTTGCTTTTTTACAATCTTGAAATTCATGTATGCGCCGTTTAAGGGGGCATATACACCTAGAAGACCAAAAAAACGTTAATTTTCTGGAATTTTTTTCTGGGAAACTGTTGGAGTTATCGGATTGTCGTTTCTTAAAGTTGAAAATATATATTTTAAAGAAACTTCGTGATTTTTTTTATTAAAGAATCTCGCAAAATGTCGGAGATATGGCGTCGTGAAAAGGCAGCCCGGAAAAAATCACCCAAAACGGTACCAGATGTATCTTCGCCAAAAATTAACTAAAACAAAAAATAGCACGGAATATTAAAATATATAATAATAGTTTTGGCGTATCATAGCCGATTTCAAAAATATCGATTTTTGACAAAATGGCGGGCGTTTAAATTTGACGTAGCGATTTTTAAGGCAAAATCCGTTCGTTTCCTCGCCAGAAAAAAAACTATGAGTCCTAAAAAAAACCCCTACGATACGCGATAGATAATTATGTGTTGAATAACCCCTATAAATTTCAAGCAAATCGATTCAGTGGTTCTCGAGATATTTCTGGTACCAGTTTGAAAAATGTCGGTTCGAGAAAACGCGTTTGAATATTCAACATATGTTTTTGTTAAGGGGACATATACACCTAGAAGGCCAAAAAAACGTTCATTTTCTGGAATTTTTTTCTGGGAAACTGTTGGAGTTATCGGATTGTCGTTTCTTGTAGTTGAAAATATACATTTTAAAGAAACTTCGTGATTTTTTTTATTAAAGAATCTCGCAAAATGTCGGAGATATGGCGTCGTGAAAAGGCAGCCCGGAAAAAATCACCCAAAACGGTACCAGATGTATCTTCGCCAAAAATTAACTAAAACAAAAAAATAGCACGGAATATTAAAATATATAATAATAGTTTTGGCGTATCATAGCCGATTTCAAAAATATCGATTTTTGACAAAATGGCGGGCGTTTAAATTTGACGTAGCGATTTTTAAGGCAAATTCCGTTCGTTTCCTCGCCAGAAAAAAAACTGTGAGTCCTTAAAAAAAACCCCCTACGATACGCGATAGATAATTATGTGTTGAATAACCCCTATAAATTTCAAGCAAATTGATTCAGTGGTTCTTGAGATATTTCTGGTACCAGTTTGAAAAATGTCGGTTCGAGAAAAACGCGTTTGAATATTCAACATATGTTTTTGTTAAGGGGACATATACACCTAGAAGGCCAAAAAACGTTCATTTTCTGGAATTTTTTTCTGGGAAACATACATACATACATACATACATACATACATACATCTGGGAAATTTAGGAAAGACGTTAAAAAAAAAGTTGCCTAAAAACAGATATCAAGCCATTGTACTGTCAGGGCTGTAACTTCATCATTTTTCGAAATTATGACTTGGAATTTGCACCAGACATTCTCGAAACATTAACTTTATGAATATGTAAAAATCCAAAAATCGATTTTTTGACCCTCCTAGGTGTATATGCCCCCTTAACTGTACAATCGATGCGCTTACGTCCATTTCCACCAGTGCGGATTATCCATGCAGCACACAAAAATTGAATGCACATTGTAGAGATCTTTCACCGCAATGTTGTAATATTTCAAATCCGCTGCAAAATGTTACTGCATCGTTGCTGTGGAAACAGCACCGTTATAATGTCCATCTGTACACTGAGAAAAATGTCCAATTAAATGTAATATTTAAATCCAATTACATAATAACAAACGGATATATCCAATTAACTAAACAACATAATTATAAAGATATCCAATTAAATTGTATATCCGATAAAAAATATGATCGGTTTTTCAATCAAATATCATCGGTAACTGCATTTCATCGGATAAATTTTATCGGATGTATCCATAATTTAATCGAAAAAATTAACCATCGGAAACACTATTTAATAGGTTTATCCGATAAAAATTTTTCTCAGCGTAGGAACATTGCAACAAAACATTATGGCAATCTCTCTTTCTGGACCAGGATGAGCGTTTAAGCACAAAAACCAGAAATTGCGTAAAATCGAGATACGATCTTGCGAAAGAGATCAGTCAGATTATTCTTGGGTGTAGAAAGGGCATTAGAGAAAGATAAAAAAGAAGTTGAATTACTAATCAAAATGATGAAAATATGACATCAAAGTCGTTATTTGTCGTTATCAAAGAAATATTGGAACATGATGAAAAATTGATACCATCTGTATTGACGCTGTACGCGATAAAAGATCATGGAAAGGTGAAAATAGAAATGTCTAGATGATAATTATAGTGTTATGTAAGAAAATCTCAAACATATAATATTATGTTGACATAAAAATAACTACATTATAATGAGACAGTATTTTACTTACTCAGTTATTTTCTCGAAAGGGATCTCTGGCGTTGTTTTATAGCATGTGTTGCAATTTCTACATATTTTAAACGTTTGGAATTCTCATAATCATATTAATTTTGCTATATAACTTATTTTTATATTTCAACTTATAAGTTTCTTTGATATTTCTTTGACTTGTTGCATATACATCTTTTATCTTGTTTTCCTTGTATTCCTCGTGTTAAGCTGGCGACAATAAGCCTCACTCAATTAGTTACTTTTATCTTGTGTTTGAACAATGTTTTCATAGAGCAAGTCTTTTACGATTTATTTAAGGTCGTCATGTTAGATGACTCACCCTGTATATATAATATATAATACAATTTTCCTACACACATTTTATTGGCTACGGAGTATCTAAAGATGATTTTAAGACGGTCTTGAATATAAGATCTAGTCAGATAAATACCGGCCATATTCCTTTACCCTGCCTGGGGTAGAGTACGTAATGATCGGGATTCACCCCCGCTGGTTCCAAGACCGGGATTCACCCCTGCCGGGCCCAAGCGCGGATGAAAGAGGAAAGAGTTCGAGAGCGAAGCCACCAACGGTAAATATGTATAACAAATGCTCAGAGAACTCGATAGTTTGCCTTGGATCAAGAGGCGAATTATTCGGAAAAACAGGCTCCTATTTACTTCAAGTGGAAGAAGAAAAAGAAGGATTAATAAGATTAGCTCCCCAGCGGGCAGCGATACCAATGTATACGAGCCGTGCTTGGCTCCAGCGGTTCGAGCGCCTCTCTCAGCGGCAAGAAAACTGCCAATTATATACGAAATTTGTACAATAGTTCGCTCGCACTTTGCCGAATGAGCGTCACGTATTAGCAAGATTTAATGCGGCCGCTCATCGCGAAGAATTAGGCCGAGAGGACTTGCCGCCGGTGTCCTTGACACGCTGAAAGTGAATCCGGTCCCGCGCGTACTGACTTAACTTACGCAATCGGTCGTAGGTGTAGAGCACGCCGTTCGGCACCGAAAACCACTTGCCGACGACGGAACGGTATAATGTTACTACTGTCGGACGCGCGACTGCGGATTATGCAAATTCGCGAACTGTATCTCCCGTAACGTGCCGCGGCTTCTGCCGTAACTAGAGCTTTGAGAACTCGAAGTCGTCGTACAAACCGGCGAAATGTTAACCGCTCGACTTAGATTTTCCAATGTGAGACGCATCAATGGGAAATTCAAGCCATACCTTGAAAATCTATGTTTTAAAAAGATATCTTAAAGACATATATTTAATATACAACTTAAATGAGTTAATAGACGTCAGCAAATTTTTAACAAATTTTTATTAGTTATAACAATAGCTTAGAGTATTGAAATTAAATTTAAGTTCTTATTTTAACATAAAATACCAGTCGCAAAAGTACATTCTGATTAAATGGTAACGGATGTTTGCGTACATATTCCTGATTTTGTCTTTCACACACATACACATACACGCGCACACACATATACACAGAGTAATGAATATATATTTAATGATTGAAACTTTTATTTCATTATGTTATGCAGGATAAAGTAACCATTCTAATTGTGGTCCGTTTGAGATTAGGCTAACTTTCATTTATTTACAAACATTCGTCGATCGAATATTGAAAGGAACTAGAAACCACCGATGGAAATTATTATTTCCATTTAAAACACGTTTATCATATTTATTTATTTATTTACATACCGTATGTCTCAAGACCCTCAATCGTATCCCTTGGTAAAAGATTGAACACATGCCGAGCACGAGCTTTTCGCTCATAGTGCCTCTGGCGCGGTGCCGAAAATTCAAATCGTCAATCGGACATAAGGGGGGGGGGGGATCGGTGGTGTCACGTTGGGCACATGAATGAAAGTGAGATCTGATTTATGAGTTAGCGGCCTTGAATACATTACACGGCGTCGATGGCGCAAGAAAGAAAAATCGCCTCGCACCTGTTCATCGAACTGAAGCCACTAAAGCTAATCGTTACGAGTTGTTGCTGGATCCGTTAACGTTGTTGCTTCCTGTACCTGCGTTTCTTTCGAAATTACGGAAGTTTCACCGTGGATGTTGAAGATGGACTTGGAGAAATAGGGAAACTTCTTCTAACTGTCGCATTGCGCAGGGGAGTTGGCTTTTCAGTACAAAAATGTAGAAGAATTTTTTATGTATTCACGTTTTGGAATTTTTTAAAATTATTTTTTATGCATAAAATAATATCAGGACAAGGTGCGTTCCGCACGGTAGAACATTTCATGCATTTAACTAAAAAGGGTAAAACTATGGTAAAACACGTTTACCATATTTATTTATTTATAATTATTTGTTAAATTATAATTTATTTATATACTAAAACACTGAGTGTAGAAGTACAGAAAGTATAGAAGTATAGATATTTTTTTGTCGACTTTGCATCGTTCCGCACGCACCCATCTATTCAACGAAACTTTTTTTTATACAGACTTCTATAAGCTTATTTTTAACGGTACGGTAACATTCTCTGATGTTATCCCGTGGGCAGACGTTATATCTTCTGCATGGATAAACTGCAGAATAAGTTACGATATGACGCAGAAGTCGACATTTTTGAGAATTCGTTCCCAAAGGACAAACTATTAATGCAACATTCTATCTGGAGATAGTGAAACGGTTACAAGTACGGGTAAAAGTTTGAATTATTTGCGAACAAAAGCTGGATTTTTGTAACAAGATAATGCAAGCACACACAGCCATTGTTAGGAAGGGCTTTCCATACAAAATTGAATAACCGCCCTATTCGCCCGATCAACTTCTCTTTGATTTTTTGCTATTCCTTAATGTTAAGAAAGACCTGAACGATCATCATTGTTCACTCGCGCACTCGTAAAGATGCTCCGTCAATTCGGGACCAGTCCATAAATCAACATCGTGACAAGCGTAATGAACTCTTAGATTAGAATATATATAACTGGAAGTGATCCGAAGTTGGATATCTGTTGCGTGGTAATGAGAAAGGTATATAGGAAACAGGCGTCATTTGTGGCACACACAAAAAAAATTTGCAGATAAAGGACCTCGGATGCGTGGCTCCTCGTTAGACAGATGCTTTTTATATTGAGAAAACCAGAATTGTATAACAAAAATTTAAAAAATGGACATAAAAATATAAATATAAATAGACGCATGTGTGTACAGGGTGAGTTATATCTTTTTTTACAACGCTCGCGTGAGAAGGTAGAACGGATCGAAATGAACAGAAAAGTCCTGTACCATTTTGCAATTTTCGCAATAGAAAACGAGTAATTAATTATTAAAAATTGTCGTCTTAGCCCGGCCCACCGCCTAATTCGAGCGCGTGGCAATCCGTGCGCCTGGTAATATCGATCGCCGGGTGGTCACATCTTGCTACATCTTGCACTCTTTTTATTGCGAAAATTGCAAAATGGTACAGGACTTTTCTGTTCATTTCGATCCGTTCTACCTTCTCACGAGCGTTGTAAAAAAAGATATAACTCACCCTGTATACGTACTCATCAAAGCCACACTACCACACACAATTTTTCTCTCATTGGTGTGTCCAGAGCAATGTCGGATGCGCAGAAGGGATCGACGCAAAATGAACCAAAGACGAAGTGGACTTACTAGTTATACTATGGTTATACCTTTGCAGTCATGCTTAAAAGTTTATTTCAAACAAGAACAATAGACCACTCGATTATTACAGTGATATATCTTGTGCAATACCATTAAAAAATACACTTATTACGTAAATACAATTAATATATAGAATAAAAAAAATTGGAAAGGTTACAATGCCGACAAATAAAAGGTATTGTCACACTAACCAGAAATTCTTCAAATTTTTCAATTTTAATTGTTTATATCGTTGAAACGGAACGTTTAATGTGTCAGTTGTCTAAGAAACCCTAGAAGATAATATAAATTCGTTTGTAAGCCTGTTGTTCTTTTTATTTGCTGATGTCAAACCGTTATGAAATGTCAGGAGTGAGTGGCTGCTCGAGTTTATATCCGGTACGTCAATACCCGTCGATAGCTGCCGATACACATGCATGACGGAAGAATGGTACGAAGGAAATATGATTGGAGTGTACACGGAATGTTCTTACAACGGTCAAGGTTACAGTAGTATCGATTTAACGGATGTTAATAGTCCGATCGTTTTCTCTCGATTTAGTAGAATTTTATAAATCCATCTAAAACTCGAATTTTCATTGTAGTAAGATCGAGAGAGGCATTAAAAATGAGAAGTTTGTTTAAGATGTGAATGATAAGTTTCACAATTTAAGCTCACTCTGTATTTAGGGGAGGATTTATCTTGTAAAAAAAAAATTAAAATTGAAAACAATAAAAATGATTATTACTTTTACTGTTTTATTTCTGTGCAGCATTTGCACGATTCTTTTGCGACACGATTGGTATTTCTATCATATTCACCGTAAGAATGTGACTTGCAACCACTCACACAGTCGATTCTTTCCAGCTGGGAGCAAAAATTCATTTTACTACACCGTTAGGAGGGGCTAGCCGGCGATTTTGCGCGTAAGAGACGGTCTCGCGATTTCAAGCGGAGAGCACACACCTTTACATAAGTGCATAAGCATATGCATAACGAATTTGATTGGCCTATAAGCAAATGCATAAGGAAATGGACCAATCAAATTCGTGTTTCGTGATTCTTTTTTTCTCGCCAATTGACGTGCCCGTGAGCGCGTTTAGCGCCTAAAGGTACCCATACACGTTCCGGAAATCCTCTAATTGTAAGGAAAAACTGTGCAGTCCTGGCCTTCGGGATTTCCGGAACGTGTGTAGTAGAAAACTGCGCAGACTTGGCGGACTGTTCAGGCGGCCTGATACTAATCGAAAAACTATTCTGAATATCTGCGCAGTCCCGAACTGTACAGGCCGATCGTAGTGTGTATGGCGTTTTCCGTCAGTTGTTTAATGAATGTTCGAAATCATGCAAGTATATTCGCAAAGAGCCTTAATAAAACCGCGATTATCACAATAAAATGTTTCGTCGATCAGATATTTTTTCATCACACGAAAAGTTTTCTGTCTTAAAAGCGTGCGTTAGCAAGCATAAGTGTATCTTGTTTTTTAATAACTGGTGTAACTAGTGCTAGCAGGTTTAAATAAGTTGCTTCGTCCATCCGCAAGTAATTGTGCCAATCTGTAGGCACAACCTTCAATTCTGTCAGCAAGTTTATGTGGGAAAACTGCCCCCTTTTTTGTAGCCACTTTTTGGACCATATTTTTCTGACACGTTTTTTCTTGCGATTTCTGTTCAGAATGCACTGTCTTGCCAATATAAAACCAACAAGAGCCAAACTATCGTCCGTCGCGTCCATTGCTCACTAGCGAATTGAAAGTTATTCCGGAGCGTATGTGCGCGAGGGTTCGTTCAGGCAATCCCGAAGGCCAGGACTGCATAGTTTTTCCTCAGAGGATTTCCGGAACGTGTATGGGTACCTATACACACTACAATCGGCCTGTACAGTTCGGGACTGCGCAGATATTCAGAATCATTTTTCGATTAGTATCAAGCCACCTGAACAGTCCGCCAAGTCTGCCGCAGTTTTCTACTACACACGCTCCGGAAATCCCGAAGGCCAGGACTGCACAGTTTTTCCTCAGAGGATTTCCGGAACGTGTATGGGTACCCAGGGTTGGGAAGTAACTCGTTACTTGTAACGAAGTTACAGTTACAGTTACTTCTTTTTGGTAACTCTAACTTAACTTCGTTACTTTCTCTACATCTGTAACTGTAACTTAACTCAGTTACATTTTTTCGATAACTAGTAAC
>NW_011967048.1:119461-129556 GCF_000949405.1 Vollenhovia emeryi | reverse complement strand
TAATTTAACAGTTACTTTATATATTTTTTCAACCTCCACAGATCGCATTAGGCCTTGCATTTGCGCATAAACGCCTTTATTGCCGCTTTACAATTCAGATGCAGATTCGATATTTTTATTTCTATTGCAAGGGAGTAACTGCAAAGTAACGATTCGTTACTTTTCGAGTAACTGTAACTGTAACGCGTTACTTTTCAGAATTGGTAACTTGTAACTGTAACTAGTTACATTGTTAGCGAAGAAACTGTAACTGTAACTAGTTACTTTTATAAAGTAACTTTCCCAACCCTGTGGGTACCTTAACTCGCGATTTAACGCGTTCGTCGTTGTGCCTGGCTCCCGTTTCTATCGCATCTCTCGACCCGTCTCGTTTTTCTGTTGCGCTCGCTCGCTCGCCCGCTGTGGGCCCGAAAGGTTCGTTCAGGGAGCTCGTTTTTGAACAGTAGGAGTGCGAAACCAGCACGGCCGCTACAAGTGCAGAAATTTCTACCTTAAGGTTTGTTTTCTGTTCCTGCACGGGTAAACTAGTGCAATAAATTCACGCAAGACAAGTGTACAATTTCTCATTCTAGCTTACTGCACTAGTTCACCAGTGCAGGAATAGAAAAGAAACCTTTAGTCTCATAATCAGTTTACAAGGGCAATGACCTTCCCAAAATGGCGAGGAAAATGCTATACATACAGGGTGGTGTGCTAAAACTACCAGATATCCTTTTAATCATATAGATTCTTTAGAAAATTTCAAGACGGAAATTCTAATACGAAAATGTCGAGGCTATTTAATATCGATGACACAATAATTTTATTAATTTGTCTGGAAAGGACCATAATCTGCATGGTCGAAACGTCGGAATTAAATGAACCATCTGCCAGCCTACTGTCGTTCAACAATTCTTTCTGTCGTTAATTAACTACTGGCGATTACCATAGTCTTTCGTTGATATTCGTATATCAATCTTGTGCTCTAATAATGCGTCACTGCACATATCCGTGAGCAAAAGGTATAATCTCTCGCACGATAGACTGTATTCCCGAAATTTATCATACTATAAAACGTCGGACAACACACACGACTGCGTGTGTACATATCATTATAGCATATCAATATAAATCAATAATTGTCACATATATAAATATGTTACATTGAGGTGAAACGAGAGGAAATAATATTTATTTTTACGAAGTGAAATCAACGTGTCTTCGACACTGTATAAATATAGCTGCACTAACGAAAAGCAAAAAGTTAATATTTTATAGTAGATAAATGATGGACGGTTTTCCTCCTACACATGTATGCGTCTAACTTAACGGATTTAATTTGATGTACGAAACGTGGGTTTATTCATCGAGTTGGCGAATTAATGAAGTTCGCGGAGACACCGTGCGAGAAATGGAAAGATTATAATTTTTAATCGTTATCGATCCTTATTATCCTATATCCTATATATCCTTCACGAAAGTATGTACCTGACACTCAATCTTTCTCGAAGTTCCCGATCGCCTCACTGATTGTGAGACGACTCACAGATGCTGATGACCTCGCGCAAGGCCGCGCGGATGTGTGCGCGCGTTCGCTTGCGTGCCGACGCACGCACGTGCGTGGCCGCGTCTCATACCTGCGTGTGATCCGTGTCGAGAGGAAAGGACGTTTCGTGTTCCGATTTGAATACGATTCCATGCCGCGAATTTTTCGAGATAAACGCCCTATCAGTCGTTTCCGTTTCCTCTACAGTCGTCTGGCACGCATCGCTTACGCATGGTTGCTCCACGGGGCAACCGTGGACACCAGCAGACGCATGTATCGCGGATATTTGCAGCTACTTCTGTCTGGCTAGACGACACGTCTGCCTAAGCTGCGTATTTCGCTAACTGTCAACTATGCGCGAAAGATAAGGCAAAAATGACCAGACGGATTGTGTTTCAAGAACTGATGGCGATTTCGGTTTCCGTCGCTACTTTGTGATGGAAGATATACGAAGCCACTTCTTTCAATCAATGACGATAGTTTATCTACTCTTTTTTTTGTCTACCCTAATGGGGACGCTTTTTCGATTTTGCGTCGATTTAGCATACGCTATCGAAAACTTTCGCTATTCTTTTTAGGTATAGTGAAATGGGTCCTTAGGGTTTATTAGAGCCTAGACATATAATATAGACTCAGCATACCTTCTTGGCAACGACATTACAGCCTTGGCCAAAAATATTTGCCACCTTATATTATATGTGAAACCTAAATTTTTAACTTTTACTTTACATTCAAGTTAAATAAACAATACCAGTTGATGAAAATGGCAATATTTATTGCGTGCCAATACGCAACAATAACAAAATAGAGTCAAAAGAAGTTACATTTCTAAGAATTAAGGGGGGGGGGGGTGACAAATACTTTGGCCAAGGCTGTAGAGTGATGCTGCTGATTCTTTAGCATATGTTGTCGAAAACTTTCGCTATTCTTTTTAGGTATGGTGAAATAGGTCCTTAGGGTTTATTAGAGCCTAGACATATAATATAGATTCAGTATACCTTCTTGGCAACGACATTACAGCCTTCTCAGCTACAGAATCGCACTACAGGACGGACTGGTGGGTAAAAGGGCCAACTAAAATACAGGGTTGGGAAAGTTACTTTATAAAAGTAACTAGTTACAGTTACAGTTTTTTCGCTAACAATGTAACTAGTTACCAATTCTGCAAATTAACGCGTTACAGTTACTTGAAAAGTAACGAATCGTTACTTTGCAGTTACTCCCTTGCAATAGAAATAAAAAAATATCGAATCTGCATCTGAATTGTAAAGCGGCGACCTTAGCGGAAAAGATTTCTATAAATAACTACAAAAAATTGACTTGAAATAGAAATTTGTAGAAATGTTTATATCTTCGTTGAAACATTTATTTCTTGGTAAAAATATCTATAAAATAGTATCACAAATTACAATGTTCTCAAATCAAGAAATTATTGCAAGTAGTATTTCATGAAAATGTACAATTTTGTAAAAATTAATACAAAACTTTACTAGTTTAAAAAATTTGAGAAACAACGAAATCTTAAAGAATTAAAACATCTGCTTACTTGTAGAATATTACAAAAATTAATAAAAGTGTTCCAATTCTAGCATTTTTATGTTGATTTTTATTTTTATAAACACTTTTTAAATTTACGTAGAATTTCTTAGATCCTGGTAGTTATATTTAATTTTTTTGTAGAACTTTGTAGAATTATTTCCGACAGGGGATAAAGGCGTTTATGCGCAAATGCCAGGCCTAATGCGATCTGTGGAGGTTGAAAAAATATATAAAGTAACTGTTAAATTAGTTACTAGTTAACGAAAAAATGTAACTGAGTTAAGTTACAGTTACAGATGTAGAGAAAGTAACGAAGTTAAGTTAGAGTTACCAAAAAGAAATAACTGTAACTGTAACTTCGTTACAAGTAACGAACGAGTTACTTCCCAACCCTGCTAAAATAGCAGATCTATCAAGTTAAGTTGATTGTACTGGGAGTGACACAAAAAGTGTCGAAGTGTCTACAATTTGGATTAAAATCGTAATAACAATGAAATTCACGCAAAAATAATAATGTTTTTTACTTTTACTGCCCTTTTGCCATTTTTTGATATGTTTGAGAGCCTAATTTATTTGTTTTAAAATTAAATTTATTTCTAAATAAGTAAAAGTTTGATGAATATTAGAATTCCCCGAAACTGGGGGAGACCCTATATCCGGTACTGGGTGACTAACGCACTAGACAAAATTTTTTCGTCTTTAAGTGTAAATGAAATTATTATAAATTCTATTTTATTACGTATGCGACTGATATATTAAGGAATATAACCAGCAATAACAAATCCCTGCCCTTGAACAGATATTAAATACAATTGCCAGAAAAAAAGTCGTAGCACTGATTACTTCATGCTAATCTCAATTAACATATGTTAATTCGATCAGAAACCGCTCATAACTCGCAGCATGTCATGGATAATATTTAATTTTTCATGTTTGTAATATATTATTAATTTAATAATTAATAATATACTATTAATAATAAAAACGATTAAGGAAACCGACTAGCAAATTCTAATTAAAGAAATTCTAAGAAAAATGTTACCTGAGCCGAAGTTTAAGCCGGGACCTTGTTCGTACTAGGTGGGCGTCTCATCAATTCTGCTACCGAGAAATGCTTAACATATGAAACGCCCTCCTGGTGAGAATTAGGTGCACATTTATATCCTAGCTGAGAAGTATCTAACATTTTTCGCAGTGAATTTCTTTAATTAGAATTTGCCAGTCGTGTCGATTATTGGTGTCCTACGTTGTTAATTGTTTACTGTAATAAGTCTTTATTCTTGTTAAAACAATTACGTTTTTCTAAATTTATTTATCTTTTTAATTACAGATCGATTATCTGTCATCCGTTACATGTTTAAATACTTTTATTTTTCGTTAAAAAGTTTTCAATACTATTATGTAATCTGCAATCATTACCAGTAGTGCGTGTTATATTTCGATTTTAATGTCGTTCTAAGGGGCATTCATAGTTTATCGAAAATTTACGAAAAGCAGGAACCCTCTGCCGTTGATTATCAAGGCGATGCGCAGCAAGATTTCCAAAAGCAACAGGACATTACTCAAGCCCATGACGGTGACGGGAGTTCAGTATTGAGACCTCAAGTCGAAGTAATTGAATCGCAGATTCCTTCGCGGATGAGCGTGAGCGTTGCAGAGGAAACCATATTTACGAATACAACACGGCTTCCATTGCGGTCCTTGAGAAACTGGCGGTACGATGCAGATGTGACGTGGCGAGCTACTAGGGCAGACGAATCTAGGTGGACGTGATTCTTCCGGTGGACTAGGTCGCATTGGGCATCCTGAACACGGCTGATAAGACTGGTCACGTTAAATAAACATTCAATAAAATACTCTTTTTAACGATACTCTCAAATATGATCAAAGATTACATAGTTGATTTATTTTAATATCTAATTTAATGTCTAACCCGTTCTCTTCACGAGCTTGAAATTAATGAAAGACAAACTGTTTTGCATAACACAACCGTTGTTAAAAATAGGTTAGATAAGTACGACTACAAATTTAATTGATTTGATAATAAGACATTTTGACATATCCGGTCGATTAATTTCAGTAATAACAGATAGATAATGTCAGCTAAATATAAAATGCACATTGCATGCCTCGCAATCATTAGCGAAACAATCATTTCACTTAATTACAGACATTTTATAAATAACGTCTCATTTTGTACGGTATTGATTATTGATTGCTTACCATGATTTAACTGCATAGGAAACGTTTGATTTGCAAAAATTTTTAAGAGATGTTTTGGCGCACGAAAGTCATGATCAAAATTATTATCTCACCTCTCGTTTCCATACCATTACCATCGATACTCGCGAGTCATTTCTTTTTTTTTCCGTCTTATTCGGAATTATCAGTTAAAGTGTGACCTTGGAAGACTGCGAGGATTGGACCTGCGAGACCCGACCTGCATTAACGTATGGTACGTTACGTGGCAATATTTCGGCGGAATTCGCAACGAGACCTTGGCTCCGAAACACCAAAACACAGATTCCGCGACAGGCCAACTTTTCTTTTCCCTTTCTATTTTTCGTTTTTCTTCTTATTACAGTCGTTTTATTACAGTTCGCTTTTGTCCAAGTTTCCTTAGGTAGGAGCCTGCCAACTCGCGTTCGTTAGCTGACCCGAAAGTAATTTACGCTGGCTGGCACCCAAATCTTTCGCGTATTATAACACGCGCGAATACACAAAGATATTATTATCGCGAATGAAATTATTATCGCGATCGTTTTTTTGTATTATAAGTTTTTATATTATATTGTAAGTCATATTGATAACGTTTATTTTTTAATGCGATAAAGAGAACGATAAATCATAGGAAATTTTTGCCAGCATCTATTTCTTCTGACACCTTAGAAAATATTTTATGAACTTTATTTTATAAAATGGTTGAAAATTAAGAAAACTTCGATAAAATAACAAATGTAATTCTTAAAAATTGATGCAAGAGGCTAAGTTTGCCACGTAACTGCTCTAACGTTTGCAAATGTATATTAGGAGTCTGCTGCAATATTCAGTCTTGATAAATCCAATGTCAAGATTGCTTTCCGGCACTTTTTGGCAATAGAAAAGTGTGAAGCATATTGAAGGCTAGATGTACAGCAAATGCAAGTATTAGATTTCATGTAATTTAAATTTTCTCTCCCTTCACACTCGAATTGGCCAACTTTATTATTTTAATGTATTTATTAAAAGAAAACGGCGCACAGGACAAGGTGGAGAACGGTATATGAATTCACATCTTAGATTATTATTGGGCTACCAACATCTTGCTTGGACCTAAAGGCGCTCACGTTTGTTTCATTTATGGTTTTGTAACTTTCTCTATAAATAACATGGTCGAGAAAACAGGAAAATGACGACTATGATAACACAAGAATTCAATAAGCCAAGAATATAATCAACAAGGAAAGAACGATGTATCCGAGAAACAGTCGGCAGATTGTGCAAGATGCCCAAACAGACTTTAGAATATCATCGGAGGGGGTGGGGGGAGAGACGACTCAGGGGACCTGTAGAAGACAGGACAAAGATCGCGGGTGGTACAAGTAAACGGGCCCAAGGTTACCGCATGAACATTGCCCTAATACCCAGATACATATGATTAAGGTGTCCAAGCGGCCACGAGTTATACACCTAAGTGAGACAGCTTCTCGGCCTCTCTTCGACAACACGCTTGCGTAAGACCTACGAATTTTCACGCGTGTCTGCGTCCGTGTAACGCAATTCGACATTTGGATGTTATCGATCACTTCGCAAAGTGCATTTGTCGGTCGGTTCACATTTCGGAGGAAAAGAAAGAAAAGAATTTTAAGAAAGGAATTTCATTATATGTATCGCTATCGGGCATGCTAATGTATTAATAAATTAACTGCCGTGGTTGTATTGTCATTCATAATGGATTTAACATACAAATCGATATTCATTAAGCTTCTAATGATGCATTCTACTATCTAACAAATGCATCCTTTTATCAATTTTCCTGTTTTTATGACCCAAACTCTCCTTTTTTTAAAACATTTACACAAGTTGTACATTTATATATCTTTCCTGTATTATATAATATATTATTAATTATTTATCGCCTTAGATAATGACTTTCGCAATGGTACTAAAAGTATATCAGAAGAAAATTTACCGCGGATATGGATCCTGTCTTTCCTCCCTGCTTTTTGTTACAACGCTATTTTGAAACCGCTTTCACAGTTTTGCCAGGTTTAGAATTAAACACACGATAGCTGTAACTGAAATCCGCGCGACTTCCGCGCGCGATTATCGTGCGGGGCGGCCGACGCACGACGTCTTATCGGAAGCGAGACGCAGGTGTCCTTTCCATCTCGAGAATACTCAGCAGCGCGAGTAAGGGTTAACGATCTTCCCCTTTCGATGTATGTACGCACGCGAGGGAGATACGGCGTCGCGGCCTGAGCGTCTGTCGTCGTCGGCGTTCCAGGATGACGAGCTTCTTGCTAATCGCTGGTGTCGGTGGCCGCGCTCGAGGTCTCCCGTTGGATTCTTATGTGCGTCACGCGATTCCACGACTCTAATTGTATGCCGACGCGTTCGAATAATTTTGCGTTAGAGACGACGAGGAAGAGGGAGGAGGACGACGACTGTAGCAGACGTCGGCTGGTTGGCGGGGGAAGAGCGGGGGCCGAGAGGCAGCTCGACGGCATATTAAAAAATTCCTTTGGCATGAATGGACTTCCGATCTACCGAAAGGGTGTAGAGGGATCGGCTCTGTCTACGGGGTACTGGCGCGGCTCCCGACGATGTGAATGAGTTTACGTGAGCGTGAGAAAGAGGTGGAATTTCATAGGAATGTGAAAAGGATACTTTGTAAGTAAAGCGAACTTTTGTTTGACGGAGAAGTCGAAAATCTTGGGTACCTTTCTAAGAAGGTCGATTCGCAGCATCAGCCTGAGAAGATCGTGAGAGATAAATTGAAATGAATATTAACAAGTTTTTCGAGAAGTATATACGATTTGAATGTGTAAGAAGCACCGGCGGAAGAAGCGGTCGTGAATCGTGGGTGACGGGTTCGGCTTATTCTTGAATGAAATTCTTGACTACTCGTTAAGATACAAATTATATATCCCGCATGCACTTTGCTGCGTTTGACGATTCAGAGTGCATACGCGTGCACTCCGGATATCGCTTAGGAAACGCATAACAATTTCTTCCGCGAAGACCCTCGCGCGACGAAGCGTATGGAGATAATGTCGTTGTGGCTATGCGATAATTATGGGAAAATAAAAAGTTAATTAATCGCGTGTAGACGCAGACGGATGAATCAGCGTCAAAGTATCCACAGCGGGATATAGATAATTAGTATCATTTCAACACGACTCTGAATGTCTTCCGATAATATCCTAATGTTCATTGAGACGTCGAAGCGCGTCAGTACAATCGTTCTCGTTTCAAAAATATCTATATCGCTTTTTTTCATACACTTATTATCCCTGCATGTAGGTCAGGATAGTTCGAAATCCAGGGTCACTCGCTGATACTTACGCGCGCATAAATAATTATTCCGGTTGTGTCGAATTAAATAATTGCGCCACGAGCGTCGCGTCGCATTTTTATTGCGCTCGCGTCGTGCATTCGCGGGAGTGTACAAATACGAGGGCCGTTTGATAAGTCAGTGACTTTTACAAGAGATGGCACTCAAATTGCAGTCTCTAATTTTGCTTCTGATATTTGCCATCTTATTCAAGTATACACACAAAGTTTCAAGTAGATCTGTCAAGTAGAAATTTTTTCGCAGCGTTCTAAAGCGGATAAATTTCTGTTCTTTTACTAAAATGGAAAAAAATGGATTCCGTGTGCTAATAAAACATCACTTTTCGCGTGGAAAAAACCACTAAGGAAACTGTAACCGTAGATAAAATATGTATTCATTATTACAAATGAACGAGAAGATCCGAGTTGAAATCCACGAACACCGCTGATGTTTTCGAACGTTACCTCTCGAAGGGAAGTGGTAACCACCGAGAGTATTCTGCCACACACATATCCCTTCTTCCTCCGAAAAGGGGGTTGGCGAGAGGCTAACAAACCCTCACCGTAAAAATTCACTGTTGCGAATACACGCAATGAGTCTCGGATGGAGGCAATTTGTTGTGAAGGCCAGAGCCCACTTGGGGCTGTAGATCCGGTTATTATTATTATATCCATTATTACACTCCAGAAACGAAGGAGCAGTCAAAATGTATCTCTCCCAGTGAACGTGCTCCGAAAAAGGCAAAAACGGTTCCTTCGGCCAGAGAGGCCATGGCCGCTTTAGAACGCTGTGAAAAATTTCTATTTGGCAGATCTACTTGAAACGTTGCGTGTATACTTAAATGGCAAATAATAGAAATAAAATTAGACTGCGCTTTCAAACAGACCTCGTACAGAATTGATCCTCAGGTAGTCTCTTTGACTTTCCGTGGTTCGTACCCTTGTACCTATATCTTTTGTTCTTCAAGAGCGTTAGAATTCCTCAGTAATATAAATTATTATCATCAGTGATTTTTATTGACCGTATCTGGCAATTTTTGCAATACAGAAAATTTATTGCCAAAAATATCACCTCAGCCAGGATTTGAACCTGGACGGAGCCTTCTCTCTAGGCGGGCGTCTCAAACAATTCGACCACCGAGGCATATAATTATAAAAAAATAACTTATTATGTTTTCCAAAGCCTTAGAATCAGTTTAAAAGGACAATGGCATGTAAAAAGAGCAAATTGGAAATTTGCACATTGCTTCCTCAACATCTGGACTATTTTTTTATTTTAAAGGTGCAAATTTTAAATTTGCAAAACGCAGCATCAGCATTTTGGCAAGTTGTTTTTCTTTTATAAGGTGCAAATTGGAAATTTGCAAAATGCAACATTAACATTTTGGCAAGTTGTCTATTCAAATTTGGCTTCCTCATAGAGGAAGCTTTGTGAGTTAATGTGCAAATTAAAAATTTGGACATTGCTCATTCTAACTTGTAAAAATTGGAAATTT
>NW_011967048.1:115470-118376 GCF_000949405.1 Vollenhovia emeryi | reverse complement strand
GCAATGTGCAAATTTCCAATTTGCACCTTTAAAATAAAAAAAATTGAATAGACAACTTGCCAAAATGCTGATGTTGCATTTTGCAAATTTCCAATTTGCTCCTTTAAAATTAAAAAAAGGCTACATGATGAGGAAGCCAATGTGCAATTTCAATTTGCGCCCCCCCCCCCCGTTTTAATGATGTCCGTGCGTGCGTGCGTGCGTGTGCGCGCGCGCGCGCGTGTGTGTGTTTGTGTTGTTTATGTGACGCAACTAAATGGAACATCAGGGGTGGTGTTCAAATCCTATCTTGGAAATTTTTAAAGTTATTCAGGGATAATGCTGGCGGTACCGTAACTTTCAAACCTCATAACTCCAAAAGTACCTTAACGAAAACATACTTTATTATAGCGTTTTGGAAAGCTATTGAAATAAGCTACAAGAATATGTAATGAAAAAGGAGGGTTCCATATAAAAATTTCAAGGTGATCTTTAGGTAACCTTGATTACAGGATACTCTGTATATGTATGTATAAACTAAACCCTTGCACCGATTATCGTCAAATACAATACCAGCCATCTTTTAATGACACTCAATTAATATGCCAAAGTAGAAGGCGATATCTCAAAAATTGCGAAGGTGAGAGCGCGAACAATTATTGAGCACACACATACACACACACAGACATTTTTAAATAAGTGTGCTTTTTGACGTTTTAAAACGTTCTAAACCCATTGGCATTGAAAATTGGAAAAAAAATTTTCGGATGAAAACAAAGCTTCCTTTATGAGGAAGCAAAATAGGTTCCGTCCAATTCTATTCCATCATCAAATGTCAATGCTAGAGATATATTGTCTTGTTGTATAATTCGCAGTGAACTGAATACTTGTAGGGAATACCGAAACACAGCCAATCTGGAAACTGTCCTCAATCTCTTTTACATAAAAAAATCGGCCCTTACTCGGCAGGTTCGTGTTTATGTAAAATATGTATACATCGATCGATATTCCGGTTTCTCGCCAACAATACTTTTTCTACATCTTTAATATGTGTGCAACATTAGCTAGTCATCGTTGGACTCGTCCAACGATCCTTGCGCGCATAAACAAGTCGTAGTGGCATTGCGTCATTTCTCAATCAAGGAAGACGAGGGGGGAGAGACCGCCAGTCTTAGAACTCCTAATGTTCTTTGAAATTTTGCGACGTGTCAGACATCGTCTGGGATCGAAGGATTGCCAGCGCGTGTGAAATACGCAGACAGTTGAAACACGTGCCGAAAGAATTGCGTCTTTTGCTAGAAGGCGTCCTTCGGATCGTGATCGATTTGTCGGACGCGAAATCATATGACCTTAACCCCTGTTTACGTGTCGCCGGTTTGTTGAATCCCTATACCTTCTTTCGCCATTCGTGTTCGGTTGTGGCGTGTTGCACACTACCGATATGATGTAAAAAGCGTAATTAAGATAATAATCGCAATGCGTCATATTATACACTGGCGAACTTTTCCATTCTTAAACGTTCATAATAAACGTAATACTTTTTATTGTTGGCCGTTTCTGAATGAAAAGTAGATTTCAGATTAGTCAATAATTTCACATAAAATAGATACCTTGATAAAATAAACATTTGTCACATTCAATAAATATCTAATACAAAAACGAAAGTTTAGGCTTTTATACAATTGAAGGCTTCTAAAGAGGGATCCAAATTAAAAAACTGTTTGGAGAGAAACTTTTTAATAATAACTACAAAATAAAAAAATTGCACTGTAAAGATTTGTTTTAATTTTTTTTAATTCTTCTGAACTTGTAATAAATAAAAAGGTTTAACATATTATCGTAAAAGTATAAGAAAAAAAACATTTTGTTTGACGATACATCCCTGTTGCATGATAGTTTTGGAGAACGAATGGAAACACATCATTATTTATGTTACTACAAAATAAAAAATTACAAAATATCAGTCGCACTGTAAATGCTATCTAAATATTCAGATCAGAGTCGTCATTGGTGTTTGTATCGTGTCAGTATCTTGGGCTTCTTCTATCAAGTCTATGTAGAATTGGTTCTTTTTCTGAAACATATAAAATATTCTACTTGGCACTGGTTTACAGTATCCTAACTCTGAATTGTTCAAGCAAAAAGAAAGGAACACGCTTTTGGTGAGTTTTTGAATATACTTTTGGTTGCCTAGCAAACCGAAGGGTGTAAATTTATTTATCCTCCTTCTGCAACAAAAAATAATAAATAATAGAGTTGTAAGTCGACTTACCTCTTGAATGAATGCCATTAATTTATTATTGTTATTAAAGCATGTGTTACGTTTGCTGCAATCATCAAGTTATTTTCCGTTATCGTCGTTTACGTGTACGTGGTTGCACAATATACGTTTATGAGTACACTATCTGTAATTGTTATTGGTTTGTAAAAGAATACTGATTGGCGTTGACAGTAATAGTTGACAAACACTTGTGTCTGATAGCGGGACTTTTTAAAACACTCACGCTGAAGTGTAGTATTACTCAGACGGCATCGATTGTGGATTACTTAACTTTTATATTAATCTCACGTGATCAACTTTTAATCGAATGCCGAAGTGTACATTAGTGTACAAATAAATTGAATTAAAGTAATAACATATTATTAGAACAACGCATTTGTGTATTTTTGTAAAATTAAGTTGCTATTTCAATTTTGCAACATGTTTCAAAGCAAAAGAGTATCTGGGTTTTGCGAGCAAATGCATTTGCGAAAGTTTACATTAGAATTAATATCATCCTTTGTAAAAAAATCATAAAAAGTTAAACAAAGTTATGAAATATTTAAAACTCCAATTCTCAATTGTTTATTGCTTTCTCGTTTGCTTATATCGATCCATCTTTGCTAGACCTAGCAATAGTATTGATCTGAAAGTTCTACATGTTTTC
>NW_011967048.1:91524-114351 GCF_000949405.1 Vollenhovia emeryi | reverse complement strand
TACTTGAATCCCGTGATGTGAGAACTGAAACATTCACTACGTCGTCCCCGACTTCGTCGACGTTCGTTGCTCCGTGATTGCAACGTGAGTTTTGGCATTTCTAATTCTTGTTTACTTTCCACGCGGTCGTAATTACGATAGATCGGGTCAGATTTAACGTTTCTCACAATCAGCCGAATTGCTTGTAGTAGCTCGGCTATGGTAGGCGCGCGCTGCATGGCGCGGCGCGGCGCGGCGCGGCCTCGGCGAGCGCGTTACTTACGTAGTATTACGCGCTACGTTTTCCGCGTTCACTGCCCTCGAAACACACGCGAGTTAACGTCCCGCGACAGAAAACGTGAGCGCGCGCGCAGAGATCGGATCAAAGATCGGCACGTAAAATATATTTCATTTGCAAATGCGAGATCGCGGTCCATTCCAATTGCCGCGGCCCACGTGGCGCAAACGTGCCGGCGCGATCGGCTGCACGAGTAAGTCCTCGTGACCACCTCTCCTCGGAAGGTGCCGCCTAGTGCATTCAATTCGATGTTCTTAAAGCCCACCTTAAACGATCTATCCGCGTCAGAATTCTATATAATTATTATTTTACTGAGTCGCACAGGATTAAAAATATTGAGAAAAAAAATTCTATGTATAAACATATATATAGGATGAAAGTTGAAAATACATACCTCTGTCGCCTTGAGATAATGACAGAATGAAATAAATTAAATGCTATTTAAAAAAAACGCATTATTTTTTTATGAATTCATAGTGCAGAAAAATATACGTTTAAGAGTAAGTGAAAATAAATGTTATAAAAAAGGGCCAACGTGCGACCACTCGACCAGTTTGTAAGGCGCAGTGATGTATGTTCAGAAGATTTCGACATGGGCAAACATTTCCATGAGAGGAATTTATTGGGAATGCCTCGAAGGTATAGATTATTTATTAATGTTAGAAAGCGTATTTAACAGTCTTCAAAAGCGCCTCGGTTATTATGCAAGTTTAGATTATCATCATTTCGAAAACATGTATCAGTGAGTCATGTAACCGACCAAAAGTCGTTGGCTCCTTATAATATCCTTTTCTTAATTTTATTAACTCCTTGTCCTTATTAGCATACACACACACACACACACACATATATATATGCATATCTAATTTTATACATGATTATATACAATATGTTATCATAAAAATATATTTATTAAAAAATATTATTGTACAGTCAAGAAAAGTAATTACTCAGTTTATTTTATTCCGTTTAAGTAATAGTTTGCTTCAACAAAGAATATTTTCTTAATAATAGTTTTAAGATATACTTGTTACTAGTCTTAGAAAAGCTTGCCATCTTATACTCAAAGAAAGAATTTATTCTTCTTTGAAGAAAATTATAAAACTTATTGAAGAATTCCGTATGCTTCTTTTAATAAAATCAGAAGAAACAAAATTGTTTTGCTTCAAATAATTCGATGTATTCTTGTTTGAAATACTAGACTTACTAAGAAACAGAATATGTTTTGAGGAAATATAACACTTGCGACGACATTATGATAGATTTGCGGATATATAAACTTATCAAATACTTGGAACAAATAATATTTACTTGCAGGTAGTATATATTTTTCTGTGTGTATATTCACAAATGTAATTACAATTATATTAATAAATATGAATAATAATTAAAATATTTACATGGTAATTATTAAGCAATTTATAATTGAAAATTACGCTAAAATATAATTAATGCCATTTCTGCCGTGTGGGGTGTATGCAGCTCACACTGAATTTTCAGACGTTTGATACTTTTCCTACTAAATGTAACATTATTATAAAATATTTAATAAAATTGTGTATTGACAAATATTACGTATAACGCAGTTATCACATTATTACATTTTTTTTCTTAACAATGAATTCGTCGTCTTTCAAATATCATACAATATACATATATTTTAAGCAAGGTTATTAGTCTGAATAACCTACGATGACCCGAGTGGAAAGTTACCACAAATGGATTTGACACGTTCCGTGTCGACATGCAATATTAGATCTCTAGTAAACATCTATACCTACACGGTTTTTTTTTATTCCTTATAGTTTCGTCATTAAGAAGACTAGGCGGGTATAAAAGATATAGAAGAAATAACACTCGTAAACATTATTTTGCAACTTAACCGCATTACTTGCAGTATCCGCACTATGTCGGACAATTCTAATCGCATATGACATGCACAGCATTATCATCTACAAAAGAAACGGCGAAGCAAGTCGGCAAGTGTCCCTGGGATTATACAACGCCACGGATAATTTTCCATTCTTTCTCGTTCGTTTCATTGGCTCCATTCCGACAGCCGTGCGTATAAATGTATGCGAAAATCAATCACGCAACGATCGTAAGAAAAATCGCGCACATAAATATGTAGAGTCCCCCGCGCTCGTACGTTTCTGCACGTGGACGAAATAGAAAAAAACGTTCTCCGTTCACTTTTGCCGCTCTCGTCACATTAATGGTCGCTAATCTTCGTAAAGCACCGCTCGTTATTTATCCGTACGGAACGAGGTATTGTGTGCGTAATTATTGTCGCGATACGACAAACTTGCGAATGTATCGCGATGATCATTTCGTTCACCCGATCGGTTGCTTCGCGCGCGAACGCGAATTTCTTCGCTTTTCACAGACTTGGCATCGCAACGCTATTGTCAACACCGTTACGTTAGATCTGACAGTATCTAATTGTTGCAAAAATTATTTAATAACTGTTTACTCGAAAGATCTCTTTCATTTTGACTTTAGATCGATTCTCGTTAAAACAGAATGAAAAAGGGAGGCAGTAAGAGCCGACGCAGGTTGTCAGATGCGGAATACAAAAGTTTAAGTACCCATCTATCGTACAATAGAGATTTAAACCGTAAGCCTTAAGAAATTGACTAATCACAGTCGTGTATTCTACTCATACTTTACCGTGTTTAGTCAATTTCTTAAGGCTTAGGGCTTAAATCATCTATTGTAGACTGGGACTAATGCATAATAACATTCATATTGATGAAACGTTTCGGTCAACTAATTTGATCCGAATCGCACAATTCTTTCGTTACTTTTACCTGCGCGTTGCATTTCTTTCGCGAAACACTTGCTCGTGAAAAAATTCGCTAATGCTGTATTCTGTAGTAAGTGGCGCAGCGAATTTAAATTCATTCAAGAATCGAGGTCCTCGCGCGTAACTTGTTATGTGCGCCACGATTCTTGGAAACTGATAAGACACTGTAATGGACTGTGTTGTTTAGTTTCTGCCAACGAAAGTGATCTCGGGCGGTGAGAAACATCGTGAGAAACTGAGAGAGATGGAAGGATAAGGTGGGAGAGGTGTTAAGAGAGAGGAAGAGGGCTACGACCTGTGTTTACTACCGTTTACACCGAGAGTGACAGTGATTCTATATGTGTGGCTGGGGTGACGCAACTAGGATCGGCCCGTCATAATTGCTCGGCTCGTATTTCGTGGAGATGGAACTTGATGGCGAACTACGCGGAGCATCCGATACTTGGTCAGGTTACAATGTGCGTAATTACGGTGCGTCAAAGGATGATACCATTCATGAATCACTGCTAACGTTGCCGTTCCTTCACAAATCACGATGTAATATGAACTTGTGATGATAAAGATACATCATATATTGCGACGCATTTTTATCATTTTACATCAAATAAATCTACAAGTTACATTTCATGATGTCTTGTGTTTCTTATGATAAGCATTTATTATGTATGGTGTAACTCCTTTTTAAATCATCAACGCACCTAGGACTTTATTACTATTAAATGTATTCAATCTTCGACCGCATTTCACTTTGAAGAACTTTCTCATTCTTCCGTACAAAATTAGCTTTTCTAATAGGATAAAACGTATGTAAAGAATAAATGTACTTATATACCTTAATAATATACGAGGTCTGTTCAAAAAGTATCGCGAATTTTGAATTTCCGCGGGCTACGTATATTCGATTTTCGATTTTTTTTGTGGCGTTATGTTGGTACTCATGTCCCTCACTCATGCTGACAAGTTCGGCCATTTTGAATGTTCAGTTAATTTTTGACAGCTATTTTGCTTGGACGTGTTTTGGCTCGTCTTCGATTTTTGCCTATTCCAAGAAATGGATCAAAGAATATGTATCAAATTTGGTGTGAAAAACAAAATTAAGTGCGCGGACGCATTCCGAATGTTGACTATGGCATATGGTGAAGCTACCTTGAACCAAAGCAACGTTTATCGGTAGTACAAAATGTTCTCAGAGGGCCGAGAAGATGTGAACAACGAAGAGCGTGCCGGACGCCCGAGCACGTTAATAACAGACGAAAACATTGATGAAGTGAAGAAAATAGTATTGATCGTCGAATCACCGTTAGAGAAGTTGCTGAGGACCTAAACATATCGATTGGCTCGTGCCATTCGATTTTACCAATGATTTGGGCATGAGACGGGTCGCCGCGAAATTCGTACCAAAATTGCTCACTTTCGACGCGAATTTTTGGCCAAAAACAACACACTAATGATGCCGCAGCCACCGTATTCCCCAGACCTGGCCCCCTGTGACTTTTTCTTGTTCCCGAAACTGAAGAGGCCCATGAAAGGACGACGCTACGCCACGATTGAAGAGATAAAGACGGCATCGAAGGAGGAGCTGAACAAGATCACAAAAAAGGATTTTTTGAAGTGCTTCGAAGATTGGAAAAAACGTTGGCACAAGTGTATAATATCTAATGGGGATTACTTTGAAGGGGACAACATAGATATTCATGAATAAATAAATAATTTTTGAAAAAACACAAAATTCGCGATACTTTTTGAACAGACCTCGTATAGCACACGTTTTTATGTTACAGCTTTTCAAGATGGTGCACGATGAACACTTCTAATACCTCGGAGACGAAAGTTAGAGTATCATGGAGATGAACCTATATGTGACGTTTAGATAATTTGAAACTATCTTGAGTTTCTTGTTGGGTCCATATCGGTCATTCGTCAAGTTCACGGTCGAATTGTCTACCACGCAGAGGTAATTTGAGACAAGGAACGATCGATAAAGAGAAAAAAGAGAAGCACGATCAAAAGATAAGATTTTTTAAATAAGGCCTGCGCAATACAGAGGCTTTGAGTCAGTTATTTTAGACGCGTTCAAGACGACGAAGCATTAATTCTACATTCATACGCGCGATATCGAGCGTAGTAACTTTCATTGAAAATCGGGGGCTTTGGAATCTCGACAGCGGAATCTACTGTTTCGTCAGATCGAGTTCTAACGTTTAAAAGCAGCTGACGTGCACGCTAACGTCTCCTTTTTACATGGAAACGCACGTCGATGCCGAACCCAAATTCAGCGAATCCGTGCGAATCGAAGCTCATGGTGAAAGCTGAGCCCACGTGGAAAGGCAACTGTCCAGATGTAACGCAAGTTTGCTTTGCTTCCTATTCGTCTCATGTTTCCGCAGCGGCAATTTTTTTTTCGCGTATTAGCGCGCTGTTATACGATCGTCGGCACGATCGAAAAGTGAGCGGAAGAATCGATGGGCGAGGTGGAGTGAGTCGCTCATTATGCGAATGAGCAGACAGAAGACGATGACGATGAAGTCAGCCGACGAGGGAGACGACCTGTATTTTGCGCCAGTGCGCGAGAACTGCGTAAAATGATCGAGGTCGGGGACCTCATCGATGTTCTATAAGCATCGCCCGTTATTAGCATATCATCTAATCGCGATCGCATTTCTCGAGTCAACCACCGTCGGCACCGACAACGAATTAACGACGCACATTGTCTCGACAGATATTATGTCGCGTAAAAACGGAAATATCTTCATTGAGCCACGTCGAAGGCGTACACTAGGAGTCACTGATGCCTTCCCACATAAATTTCCGCACGTATCAACACATTTATATATTTTGCATATATAATACATACATGGAAAACTGTATATGTGTTGTACATGTACCTAAATTCATATGCGAAGGCATCAGTGATTCTTAGTGTACCTGCCCAGACAGGCAGGAATGCCTGGACATTTTGATATTTCGAGATATCGAGCATTTCCAGTCAGGCGTATCATATCTAGATAGTCGTGCGCTATGGCTGTTAATTATTCGAAAACCTACAACGGTTTCATTGAAATAATACGGGGATTATTTAAATATATTTGAGATATATTTCAATATATTGCAAATATGTTTCAAACATTCATAAAGTTTAATGTTTCGAGAATGTCTGGTGCAAATTTCAAGTCATAATTTCGAAAAATGACGAAGTTACAGCCCTGACAGTACAATGGCTTGATATCTATTTTTAGGCAACTTTTTTTTTAACGTCTTTCCTAAATTTCCCAGATGTATTTATGTATGTATGTATGTTTCCTAGAAAAAAATTCCAGAAAATTAACGTTTTTTGGCCTTCTAGGTGTATATGCCCCCTTAACAAAAATATATGTTGAATATTCAAACGCGTTTTTCTCGAAGCGACATTTTTCAAACTGGTGCCAGAAATATCTCGAGAACCACTGAATCGATTTGCTTGAAATTTATAGGGGTTATTCAACACATAATTATCTATCGCGTATCGTAGGGGGTTTTTTTAAGGACTCATAGTTTTTTTTTCTGGCGAGGAAACGAACGGATTTGCCTTAAAAATCGCTACGTCAAATTTAAACGCCCGCCATTTTGTCAAAAATCGATATTTTTGAAATCGGCTACGATACGCCAAAACTATTATTATATATTTTAATATTCCGTACTATTTTTTTGTTTTAGTTAATTTTTGGCGAAGATACATCTGGTACCGTTTTGGGTGATTATTTCCGGGCTGCCTTTTCACAACGCCATATCTCCGACATTTTGCGAGATTCTTTAATAAAAAAAATCACGAAGTTTCTTTAAAATATATATTTTCAACTACAAGAAACTACAATCCGATAATTCCAACAGTTTCTCAGAAAAAAATTCCAGAAAATTAACGTTTTTTTTGGCCTTCTAGGTGTATATGCCCCCTTAAATAATCTCTATATCATTTCAATAACACCGTCGTCAGTTCTTGCGTAATAAACAGCCGTAGCGCACGAATATTTAGATATGATATGCCTGATTGGCAATGCTCGATATCGCGAGATATCAAAATGTCCAGGCACTGCTGCCTGTCTGTGTACATTAGACTCCAATCGATGTCCCTTTTCATTTTTCGGAGAAATCTCTCTATTGCCCGTGAAATGCCGCATACCTGCTATGCGATTATCATAATAGATAATTGATAGTAACAGTGCAATGAATAATGTAAAGGTCACTACGTGTGAAGAAGATTCTTCGGGGATCCTGTCATCAGATTGCCAACTGCGTTGGTAATCCGTGGGATCATTGCCGTGCTATTAATTGGTTCGATAGTTATCTCTCTTCTACGTCACCGACTCACGCACAATGCATACGTGTGCATACAACACTTGGTACACAGTACCTGCGGGTCAATGTCCTTTCGAAGGTTCGGATCGTGCGATCGTAAGAGCCGGTGCGCAGTACGTCGCATACCGATCGATCGGTTGTAACAACTGGTCACAGGAGCGGATCGACCCTCCAAGACCGTCGATCGCGATCTCCGATTTGGTCAGAGAGAAAAAATTCCATTTTTCCGCCGTCAACTTACGCGTGGCGATTGCTTTGATTTTATTCCAACGTGAGAATAAACGGCGCACGTTTCGCTGGCTTTTCCTTTGCGTTCGATCGTTATCAATCGCTATGACGAAATCGACTTATCTGCTCTCTAAAAGTCAATGAGTGCATTAGAACTGCGAATCAGTGAATACTCACTGTTTTCAGTGACAATCCACTGATTGGCTTTTCGAGAGTATGCGAGGTCCCTTAATAAATAGCGTGTAAAATTGAACTTAGAATTGCATCGTACGCGTAGGGTGCGAAATACATGGGAGAACGTCTTCTCTGCGAAGGCATTTGAGACCAGACCGACTTCACTTGCAGCAGCTTGTGGGAGAGAAAAGCTCTTGTCCACGTTCTCTCTCTCTTGTAATTTTAACGAGGCACAAGAACGAGTGCTATGACAACTGGCGCGGCTCGCGAGAGGGTGGATGCGCCCCTGACGAAAGAGACACGAGCATTTCCTCGAGAGATACGAGAGGTTTCCTGTTCGCGAGACTCTCGTTGACATTTCGATCTCGTTGCAGCGCCAATCCCAGTGCCGATCACCCCGCGCGCCAGCATTTCTTAAGCCCGCTGGGTCCCCTTGTGGCGGCCGCGCCGCGCTCGTCCTGTCGCTCTTACGACAATTTTCCACGTCGGGTTTTCCTGTTCCAGTTTTGCAACGCGGCCTCGTCGTCATGGCGCGTGTTTCTTCTAATGGCTGAATATTTATTTTCTCGCGGAGACCGTTCGTTGGATACAATCGCAGTTATTTTCCAGTCCCCAGGTTCTCGCGCAATAATGCGAATTAACGCGGCGGCGTGCAGAACGGCACGTTACAGAAGCTGAATTTTACACACGGAAAACAAATGATCTTGTACCAACAAGATCGGTGCAATTGAAATAAAATCGTTGAAACGACATCGGTATTAATGAACGAGGAACGTCAGATAGTTGTCTTAATAATCTGGATATTTAGTTTGATGCTGAAAATATTAAAATCCATAGCAAATACAAAGTGAACTATTTACGTTTGTGGCAGCCCGTGACGTTAGCGTTTAATTCAAGCAACTTAAGTAATTCTTTTTTATTCAACAGCATATTTTTCCGTGCAGAAACCGTGAATATACAGTAGCTTTGGCAATTAATACTCTTAAGCTTCGCGTCATTTCAAATGTACGAACGGCATGTGCAGCTTCAGAAAATTATCACGAGTCGCTACTATTTTTGTTGTCCGATATTTGTCCGATATTTGCGACGTTATATACCACTTGTAAAAACGCAAAAGCGTTGCTGCCAAACGTTTAATCATAAAAATAATAAATTTGTTAAATCGTATAAATTGCCAATTAATAATTCGGGCGAGTTGAGTCGGCGCGCTGAAATTGGGAAATAAAATGAATGGAAACCTGTAAGGCGATGCATATGGTGCATCGAGTGCCGTTCGGTACGCAGGATAGTCGGGAATAAGCGGAGGGGATGGAATCGAGGAATCGAGTTCTCGGCTGGCTTCGACGAACGGATCCAAGCGTTTGTCACTTTTACTGTTGTTGGGGTCAGTCGAGCATTGACCGCTCGCCGATTCGATTCGCCTTACTACGGCGTGTGCAAGAGATCCTTCTTTTCCTCTCATTCGTCACGCGCGTGTAGAGAGGAAGTTTACGAGCGCATGGAAAATGTCTTTTTGCAATAAGCAGAGACTCAATGTTTTCATATTTTCCCTTATCTGTCGCTTTCGTCGTGTTTTATCTGCCTGTATAGATTAGAATTTTAATCACGGGACGAATTCGCAAGAGTTTTCTAGCGGCTCCATCACGCAAATTAAATGGCTCAAGTATGTCAATAATTGTAGACAGATATAAATGATGCGGATTTTATTGCAGCTTGCTCTTATTAATAAAATATCTGTTAATAAATCTCTTCTTGTTGGTTCTATCGCTTTTATTCCCCGGGGTCTACGAATGGCACACTTCAAACTGGAGTTCAGCACGACCGTGTTTACAAATGCTCTTCACTTATGATTGGTTCCAAATTGTGGCCGGCGATTACGGGGAATGTCAAGAGTCGGTGCATTGCCAGGTATAACGGATATTACGGTACTCTTGATCATTACACGTGGTAACGAGTACGCGCTGCCTATAGAAAGAAATAATACGAGCGCGCTAACTTTAACGTTCGCTAATAAAGCATAAATCGATGCTTATACCAGTCATTTACACCCGTTAACCTACTCCATATTATCGGGCCGCGAGGAGACTAGATCACAATTAAGTGATTAACCAGTTCGTTAATAATGAGCCGGGGAGTCCGCAAAGCGCGACTAAGGATACCGAGGAGAAACTTTGCGCGTTTCCTTACAGAGCTGCAAGTGTAAATATCAACTGTTGATTGTACAAACCAATTAACGACATTCCGCGAGAGGAAAATTCTCCCGAAACAAGGTTGCATTGCGTAATATTAAAAATACGGCTGGGGCGCAATGGATGACAAAAGAGGCGCTTTGCGAGCGGCTTCCCATACCGCACGCGTGTCTAAAGGTCTGCGTCCACGATGATAGAGCTTTATGGAATGGCTGCAAGTTGATTGGCAACACATTTCTCGGAGCTAGTACTCGGGCCATCGTGGACACAGGCCTTAAAAGACTTAAGGCGTCTTAAAGACGTCTCTTACAAGGAGATGCCGCGAAGTGATAAATCGATTTCCGAACGAGTTGTAGCTCGTTCGATATAGGTTGAATATAGAGGATGAAAACCCTAAAAGGGTTCGTGTGAATGGGCCTTTGTTTAAGAGAAATCTCAAAGCAAAGTCGGGCTCACGGCGCTGCGCCGCACATAAGCAGGAATTGTATCACGGCGGCGCAGCGCCGTGAGCCCAACTTTGCTTTGAGATTTCACTTAAACGAAGGCCCATTCACACGAACCCTTTTAGGGTTTTCATTCTCTATATTCAACCTATCGAACGAGCTATGACTCGTTCGGAAATCGATTTATCACTTCGCGGCATCTCCTTGTTAGACGTGTTGTTTGGGCTGTCTCCGATCGTTACCGGTTCGATTTGTCGATTACCTCCTGCCGTTTTCCTCGCGAGCAAAAGCATTCCGGATTCGTGAGGAAATCCGGCGCGACGCAAAAGGTCCATCGCGGGAGTCTCGGGAGGATTTCGCACGGAGACGGAAGGGAGGCGGACGCGTGAGTATCGACGATCGCGATCTGAATGGCATGAGCGATCAGCGCAGCCCCTCTCACGCCCGCCGCGTTGTGTTGTTGTTGTCGCAGGTGCATTGCCCCCTGCCTAGTTCAGCCGTACCGACGCCAAGTCTTTCCTGGTATCGCCGGTGCGCGGGCCTTTCGCTGCCACCGCGCCGCACGCTCACGAACGACATTTCGCGCGTGAGTCGCGCCCCTAAGGTGCCCGCGCTCCGCTCGCGCTCGCGTTTTTCGCGCGCGCACGTGACTCGGGCGCGTGCTCCAGGCATCGGGGCCTCTCCGCCGGCGCGCCGACTCCCTGCTTCCGGGCCCCTCGTCACGTTCTTTTCGCCGTTTAACCTGCTGTCTCCAGTTCACGTCTCGTAATTTTTACCTAGCTTTCAGCGTTTTCAGCTAATGGTATAAATACCCACGGCTTCAGACAGAGAGGAAATAATTACGTCAAACAAGAATGTATGAAATGCCAGGAAGAAATTTTAATCAATTTCGAGATATACATAATCTCCTTGTCGATGTGAGTTAACATCCTTCGCTGATCCAAAACTCAGTCTCTGCGTGATTGTAATAATTTTATCATCTAATTAGTAGAGGAGAGTCCCCTGTTATGAGATAAGCTCCTGATATCAAATAGCAAGGTTTGTGCTAAATTAATAGGCATCGTTTGCTTGTTCTATGAATTTATCCCGAGTCGACATTTTGGTACTATTTTGAAACTTTTAAGGATAATTCACACCTACTTAGCTGATCTATACACCTACATAGACCAGCAACAACCTACTTTGATGAATTATAATTTTTTTACTCCTCCCTTGATTCTTTAATTCTAAAAATTAATTTTAGCTCCTACTTAAAAGGGCCCACTTTAATGCTAAATCGACAAAAGTAAAAATCAGTTTTAAAGTAGGAGTAAATTTTGTACTTGCAATTCGACCTCTTTTACTGTCTTACTCTCTAAAATTTGTGGAGTGAAAATACTGCCATGGAGTGAAATGTTCACCCTATTGGCGTGAATATTTCCTCCAATAGAGTGAATATTAACTCCAATGGAGTAAACATTTCACTCCATGGCAATATTTTCACTCCACAAATTTTAGAGAGTAGGCCCTACTATACATAGAATTAAAGGTTCGACATAGAGCCAAAACTTTGTAATTTGTAATTTCTTACCACCCTCAAAAAATGGTGACACGTTGGTATGCAGTTCGGTTACTTGGTAAGGACCCGATACTTGGGTCGAAACGTCGTACCAAATGTAACATTTAACTAATTATATTGCCAATTGGATCAACAAGAAGTTTCATTTTTAGAGAGCTAAAATTTCGACTCGGGATTGCTCTTGGAATGAAATCTGTTGTGTGGAAAATTTATTGTTTGATTATGTAATGGCCGCAAAAAAGATTTGTGATTGAATTTCGATGTTGAAAACCTCATATCCCATATCAGAAGCCTATCTCGTAATAGAGGATTTTCCTCTATAATCTAATTAATGTAATAATTATTATATTACAGACAAGTGTAATATTATTCGACCAGAACTGACAGAAATTTATTGCGAAAAATATTACCAGGGTAATATTTATATCCTGGCCGAGGTAATAAATTTCTGCCAGTTCTGGTCGGATAGTATTACTTGTCTGTTATTTAATCACTGGCGAAGAAAATATCACTCAAAGGAATTATATTATCAATAAGTTATACACAATGAAGATTGTACTTAACGAAGCTATTGAATTATATTGTAGTAGAACGTCTTTACAATTATACATCGAGTGAAATCACGCGGAGTTTATATAAAGGTATTTTGATACGACATTCATTCACCTGCATTCTCTCAAAGAGATTTAATAGTCAAGTCGGACCATATCGATTTTTTGCATAACACGGCGCATAAACACATTGCTCCATCGCAGTATTGCTCGATCGAGTGCCGACCCCCTCAAACGAGTACGAACTGCGTAGTACAAGTACGTATGCGAGAGTATCGAGGTCAAGCACCTCCGCTTTAGAGGGAGGGACTCGCGAAAAAGGGAACGGAGGGGAACAATTGTGACGAGATGATGCACCCTTTCGGCCTAGGTTCCCCTTTGCTTCGTTGTTCGCAGAATCACCGCTTGGCCGCTTTTTAGCCGGTCGTCGATCGTCGAACCTGTCGTTGGATTCGAAGGAGAAGACTTAAGAAATTATCGAAATTACCGTGAATACTAGGGTATAAAGTTGCTCGCATACATTAAATCGTAATTGTAATAAATCCTGTCAAATCGATATCAAACAATACAGTTCTAGTTTGCCAATGGATTTTCCTTACAATTAAAAATGACTTATATACTTGCGATTGCTCGCAGAGCTGACCACTGCACTAACTTGGCGAAAGATCGAGCTCGACACTATAATAGAAATTTTTTATCACACTTTGACCCCACGGTGATACAATCCCGTGAATGAAAATTATGCATTCTGAGACACTTGCAAATAACTTGCTCCCAACGGTAAGAAATAATGAATCAAACAATTATGATTAAAAGAACAAAAGAAACCGTAGAGAAATACTTTTTAAATGTTCTTAAAGGAAGGCGCGTGCAACTGATTTAATCAATCAGCGATTTTTGACTGTATTAACCCATCACTCATTGATCCCATTCATTACATATTTGAACTCAATTATCATTTCGTGAGCTTCCTAAAGTCTTCGAGCCCGATTCACGGGCTATTGATTGATTCGCAGCTGTGATCCCCACTTTTATCTTTTCTTTTCTTCCCCCCCCCCCTCTCTCTCTCTCATTTATTTCACCCAATTCAGGTCGTTCACCTCGTGAACCTCTGCCGCCGCGAGAGCAAAATGAAAGTAGTGTTAGAGATAAAAGCTAGATGAAATTGTTCCCATCGCGAAATTCTATTTATAAGATGGACCGATAAGATGTCTGGGTGCCAGCTATCGCACATATGGCATCCTCCAAATTCCACACGTCGGATTTCTGGGAGGTTCTTGAACCCGAGTGACGAATTTGATCGATCATCGACATCGATAAACCGGACTTCTGAACGCGCCACCCGATGAAAATCTTCTATTTCCTTATCAATTTCCTGACCGAGCGAACGGGCTCGCGTTAATGACAGGTCGGAACTGTTATCGTAAGAACGAAGTAACGATAGCGTCGGACCGTACGTATTTCTCGTCGCGCGGTTTGCGCGTCTCTGTTTTTTTTTTATATAAATATTTCTCAAACTCGATTTCCTTCGCTGTCGACTCCCGAAGCGGTCGGCCAACGGACGATCCGTAGCGGGATCCGAATCGGGAGTAATACGGCGAGCGAGAAGCCTGAGCGTGTTTCTGTGGGGCGTCAAAGTGTACCGAAAAACGTTGCGCGATGCACCTCGAGACGGATCTGAAGCGGACGCCCTAAGGTGGCCTTTGCGAAAAGGTTCGTCGACCCCGGTGAATTAAGCGCGCGAGGCGCATCCTCCCGTCGGCGCGGCCGGCGGCAGCCGAATTCGGAGCTTTCGGTCAGTCGGCTACGAGACTTGTCGCTCATAAATGAAGGACGAAGCCCCGTCGGTGACTCCTAGCCGATCCGCGCGCGGCATTTACGCCACTTTGCCGGTCGTTCACCTCAATCGGCAATCGGCCGTGCGTGTTAAAGCACGTTACTCGCCATCGTATCGCCATTTCGCGACCATTTCTCGCAAACTCCTTCGAAACACCTCGCCCGAAATCAATGGCGAAACTCGCGAAGAATACGGGAATCGTTTGCTCTCGAGGAGCAGCGGATACCTTCCTTCGCGAGGAAGGTACCAAATTTGAACGGCAGGTTTGCGCAGCGAAATAAAATACAAACATCGTTTGTCGATGAAATTATCTGCGATGATGAATCATTGATTAATACGCGTTCAATATGGATGAGACAAGATTCATAGGAACAAATTTTCTATGCGTCGGTTTTCTTCTTATTGCACACAATTAAAAATTTTGCACAATGCCGGGAAAAAAGGCGAGAGTCACAATAGCTGATGCTGTAAGGATGGCAAGATATACGCGATGTATCATTCAGAAGTTTGTTACGAGCCAGATCGTCGTGGTTCCGTTATTTTACCTAAATATCGCGTTCGACGATCGCCGGTTTTCGGCGTTGCTTGTACCGGTAAGCTTTTCATCTAGCTCGGAATATCCTCGGTTTTTTCGATTTTATTATCTTGCTAAGTCGGGCGCAAATAAACGTAATCATTTCACAGCTGGCCACTGATGTCACATAATGATGCAATCGCTCGTGCGGCTATCGGATATTGAATTTCAGTTACAATGATCGTAAGGATTTGCAACGAAAACAAAGAACCACAATTATATTATTGTCGTTTACCGCTGAGCAGTTGACTGTCCCGCGGATGAAAATGCAGAATCTCGACTGATCTCTTTCGCACGGTCGTATCTCGATTTTACACAATTTTCGGATTTTCTGCTTAAACGCTCATTCAGGACCAGAATGAGCGTTTAAGCAGAAAAACCGAAAATTGTGTAAAATTGAGATACGACCTTGCGAAGGAGATCAGCCGATATGTCTTTACGAAAGTTTTGTGAAAATTCTAGGAGATTTGATAAAAGTTTAAAAGCATCGCGATCGACACTGCAACAATTTTGCCATGTGTTGTTGGATGATTGTTGCAACAATTTGATCGTTGCGACAATTTCATGCTTTGTGCAGAGAGGACGCAGGAATGCAGGTACCGCGATTTGGGTATTGCTGGTCGATGCGATTTTGACGCGCAACGTCAGCGATCGTAAGTTTGACAATTCGCAATAGCCATCGATAATGCGAATCGAAACACGTATCTTACATAACTTGACCCATTATTGACAGGTGTAATGCACTACGTGCGAGGAGGAAATGTTCGTCAACGCAAGCATATTTTCTTGCATAAATATAGCGGCACGTAAGCGCAACAGCTGTTTAACAATTTGAGTTGTAGCGAAACCAGCTTCCGTGCATCTTTGGCCCTCGGTTTTCGTGGATGTTAAATTCACGCGGTATTTATGCCTATCGAGTGTCGCGGTAGCAGCAGAAAGAAAGAAAGATTATAGTTAATAGAATTTTATTTAACATTATTCAAGTATTGTGCAGTTGCCGCGAAAGGCAATGAAGAGATGCTCGGTAAAGACGAAAAGAAAGTTGCAGCTAAGAAACCAAATTTTGAGAAAATGTGCACTCTCCAAAAGAAATGCACAATTTTATGATATAATTTGTACAATAATATTAAACATGTTCACAAAAAAAACATTGAGAGATGTTTGCTTGTTGCATAAAAATTTACCACAAAGAGTCTTGAATACTTTCGTAGCTGATAAAGAAAACTTTCCTTATTTATCTTATTAATATTATTATCTTCTTTATTCCTTCCGGTAAAATCTTATGCCCGATTGTACGGTTATAACATTTTACTATAAAAAATAATAAAGCATCTAGTTGTATAAATATCCATTTTAGTTGGCGCAATTTGTTGGTATCATTACTTTTGTAGAGAAGATAAAATGTTTTTTTTCTAACACAATGTATCCAAATAATTAAATTATTATTATTGAATGGCGCTTATACTTGACGTTTTTTTTTATCGACTTTACGCAAACTTCTCGTGACTTCTATGCTCTATCCTTTTAATCTTCGCGTGTTACCTAGATATTTCGAAAGTTCTGAGTCACTCATTCACTGGTGCAAACAGTCCGTTCACCCCTGTCAAGAACCGTCGTTCGATACCGTCAACGGGAAAGATTGAACCGTGTAGGCAGCGGAGGAGAGAAAGAGAGATCGTATATGCGGCCATGCACCGGTGCCGAAAATTTCAAAATGTCAGGTCATTAACCCGTTGGTGGTGGTCAGTAACGGACGACCGAGCGACCAGTCCCATCCATCCAACGCATGCGCTCGGTCCTTCACCCGCCATTATCTCGACTGGCTACGTACGCGCACGTAGTACACGTACTCGCAATATATCGTCTCCCTCGTGAACTTCGCCTGAGCGAATCATGAGGAAAATATGTCCCGTTCACGGAGGAAAACCGCGATGCACTCGCCGCGGGATGCGATCGAAATTCCGCGGCCGCACGGGGGTTCCCGTCGTTTTCTTCTTCGGTTTTTGACGCGTGCCCGTTGCGTGTCCGATTCGTCTCGTTTCTTTCATTTCTCCTTTTCAAATCTTAGAGTCTTCTTCAGATGCTTTGATAATATCTGTAATTTCGTAACGCTTGGTGGAGCAATGAAAACCTTTGAAAGAGTACGCGATAAGAATTTTACAAATCTATTCAATTTGTGCACCTCTAAGGCCGGTATTTATCGTCTGTTCTCATTTCAAAATTATATCAAGTAATGTCTTAATGTTGCCGACACTCTGTAATTGGTTTACACATTAAGACTTGTACTTAGGATGGTCTTCTTTATAAGAATACCGACCTAAGAGTCTTTTTCCACATACGATTATTATTTTTCAATAATTTGCACCTACTTTTTATTGCTCGAGTCTATTGTGAAGCCTATGCTTTTAGAATGGTCGTTGCGTAAAGTAAAAAAAAGTAAATATTATAGTGCAAGTCCCATCGCTGGCCTTACAGTTTCGAAATTATAGGCCACAAAATACCAGACATTCCATTAAAGCGAGTTTAAATCCAGGTCACTAACCTTTTTTTGGAAACATTTTTCGCGATGGATAATTGTTTTCAAGGTCCGTGAAATCAAAGTACGTCCTTCCCGGAAGAAAAAGCAACCAAGCGATAAACCGGCTGTCAATGACAAGTGAGTTCTTGAGGTTTCGCAGAGTAGATGAAAGTTCAAGTAGACGGGTAGACGATAAGATAGACGAAGTTGCTAGAACATGAGTCGACACGGTCAACACGTGTATGAAAATACGTGCGGAAAGATGTGGTGATTGATGACGAGTCGATGATCGAGACACTTGCTAATTCACTTTGCTGAAGGATCATTGATCGCAATGGCCTTGATCACAACAGCCTTGCGTGCGCGTTTGATTCATTTGAATTTTTTTCCCACGAGCCGCGATTAAGTTCCACAACCTGCTCATAAAGTCTATTTTGCATGTGTTTATGATTTCGGTAGAAAGTACAAGTTGTTCTTACCGCCTGTCTCTTAGCACAATTTCTATTAACAATCGTTTAACGTTAGACCTCCGATTAAGCCTAATCTACCTCTGCATTGAAAAATCATTCTATTTTATATGAACAAATCGAAACGCTTAAAAAATTTGTCGACAATATACGATTGTACAGTGTGTAATACACAATTTATCCACTTGCGCAAATTTTTTTAACGAATTTATTGATTACAAAATCGAATGTTTCTAAACGCGAAGAGCTCATTGTAGTGTATTGTAGATTACACGGAAAAAAACATTTAGCTGCCAGCTAAATGTTTTTTTCCGTGTAGGCTTTAGTATTGATAACAAAGTTTCCGGCATTCTATTATTAGAATGATGTATCCTAATTGTGTAAGTATCCTACACGGAAAAAACAATGTAGCTGCTGTAGCTAAAACTTAGCAAAATAGGGACAGCTAATATTTTAGTTGTGATAGCTCAATATTTTGCTACAATATTTTGCTTATTGTATTAGGTGCGACAGCAAACGGTTTGCAGTTGTAGCAAAATATTGAGCTATCACAACTAAAAATATTAGCTGTCCCTATTTTGCTAAGTTTTAGCTACATTGTTCTTTCTGTGTAGTGTAAAATTCAATATTGTAATTTCGTATTTCGGTACGTAAGCATAAATCACCATCCGGAACGTCATTGACAGATTAATAAGCAACAATTAAGATTAACTTGTTTGTACAGTTTAGGTAATTCAGCTTTGGTCTTGATGTCTCCTGTCAAATGTCAACATACACATCAGTCTAACTGAATTCTTATTCAACTTTTTATTAAATACGTTCGTAGCCAATGTACGGATCAACAGAATATAAAGAATTATCTTCAACACAATCTCTTAAAGAATACGTTTTCTAAGACATACGATAAAATGTCGTTCAACTTCTGCTCGGGTAAAATTTGAAGGTGAGTCGGGTTATCGTTATTCTTGATGTCGAAAAGTACGTTGCACCGGGCCAATCGCGTGCGTGGCGGTGATTGCTTTACCAAAATTTTAATGAAGTGCTTGATAAGGTGTACGCTAACGCCCCTTTGCACCCACACTTTGCACTTTGATTCGCCGGCAACGTAACGTGATGCAGTGTTTGTAAACGCATTGTATTTCGATCCTACGCAATTTACCTCTCACGATTGTAACAATCAGTGTTTATCGGGTTGTTTCAAGAGCGCGATGACCTTTTAGCAACGAATTTTGGACGCATCGATACCGTTTCGATGGAATCTGTTTCAATTCTGTTTATTAACGACGCAACTCGCGTATTTGTCGCTTCGTTTATCGAATATTCTTTTTGTCATGTGTTGCTCTTGAGCTGCGCCACTCAAGTATTTGGCAATTATCAGAGTACAACATCCATTCTCGTGACGGAGCGCAATGTATAATGCTGACATTTTACTAACGAGAATTTTAACGATTTTACTCTATGTGATAAATTAATTTAAACACTTTATACTGGATTCAGTTATCTAACTTTTGCTATGCATTAAATTACTTTTTATGGTCTACAGAGAACTCTTGAATTGATTTTTGCTGTAAAAATTTAACGGGATTGACGTTCGTTCTCCTTAAAAATTTTTAATATAATATTTGAATGATTGCTTCGTAAATTTAACCAATGTTAAGACGCAGAAAAAATTGTGCGTATATTGATTATTTAAAAAGTAATCTTTAATATGTAAACAGTTATCTCGAATATATACACATGTATTATGTGATAAATATTATGTTAACAAGTCGAATAATCGTACTATGCTTTTTTCACAATTTAAATTTGAAAGGTCATCTTCTTTACTTTATCGGTAAATGTCAAACTCGATATTGTGTAACACGGTCCAACTTATATCACCAAACCTTACATTGCCGATAAATCGTTATTGCCTTATAGAAAGTACGTCGAAAAGTGATCTCGGTCATCGGATTATCGTATATTGCGCTTTCAATTGAAGCAGTTGCTGCATACTGATCGAAGAGGTATACGCGATAACCTCCAAAATTTGTTTACGATAAACGATAAACAGATCGGCATTCTCGAATATTTCTCGCGCTTGAGAATACTTGAAAATTAACATTTAACTGATAATTTTATGCGCCAATAATCTTATAAATATTATCAAGATTCATTTGTAATAAGCTGATAAAGTTGGCTGACGAATGTCGTGTGTCTGATAGTCATTTTGCGTTCAAATGACCGATAAGAATTCCGACAATTTTATTTTGTGAAAGAATTAATATTCCTTTTGTCATTTACTTTTTGTCAAAATTGATGGATTAATTTGTATTGTCGTATTCTCCAGACAGGGGGAAAGAAAATTTATAACATTAATGCAGTAAATAAATGTAAATTTGATAACGTAACATATAATTCATCTTCGTATGCTTGTGCGCGTACGCGCGAGGAAAACGTTTTAAACAATAAACTATATCTTATGCAATTAATCTGATATTTTGATCGACGAGTAATTGATTTTCATTGAACAAAAAAACTAACTGTTTTGCATTCAATTCTTAATAATGTATGAGGTGCGTTTTTTATGCAAATCTAAGAAGGTAAAATAAAGAAACGAAGGACTCGATTGCATCTATCAGCAGTTTTAAGTGCGAGGAATCTGCTAAATGCGGGTCATTGTCAATGCGAGAGTTCATACACACAATAGCAGCGTGCAACAGGGTTATCAGCGAGGTTTGACCCGATTTCTAACGGACGAGTATCCAATAGTCTTGAGGGGAATAACGGACTTCCCAAAATCACCTGGGCCCGTTATTAGCCGTTAGAAACGAAACCTGTTGGATTGGCACAACGTGGGTCCTTGCGGTCCATTCTTCGCTCTGTTATTCCGCTCCCTTGCTCCGTTTACATTCAAAAGAGACCATACCCAGTCATAAAGGACTCGTCGATCGACGTCGAAACGATGTAGTATCGACATCTAAACCGTCATATTAACGTCGATTCGACATCGTTTCGACGTCAATCGACGAGTCATTTCCGACTGGGTAGTATTATACTTACTCGCAATTTAAAATGGTCATACAGATACTTTTACATAATTACATTGCTTGCATTTTTACATTGCATTGTCAAAACCTTTCTTTTACAGGTAAAAAGGAAGAAAGATTACCTTTATTCAACTTTTATTCTTTATTCTTTAAATTGTTGCCTCGAAATATTAATCGTGTTTGCTATTAAATTGCTACTTTAATTCGATTCAGTATTTAATATTATTGCGATTCAATTTTCTCTTCATCGCACAACAAAAATTCTCTTGCATAGGAGTCTCTTAAAAATATTACATTATTCCATATTATTTTCGATAATTGAGTCTTTGAGATGTGACGGTACATAGCAACTTTGGTGCGTAACATGCGATAAACGCGCGTGTCGTGTGTAGGCCGGTTTAAAGTGACATTGTCAACTGTGCGAACATAAAGTACGATTATGTATATACTATAGCGGATACCGGTATATTTACCGGGTCCCTCTCTGACCCACATATGCGATTCAGTACCAGAAGAAATGCAGCCCGCCACTTTGCCTGAGATGCACCAGAGGTGAATTAAAATGTAGTAACCACGTCTGGTTAACTTTCAACTTGACGACAAACGTAAAGAGCAAATTGCAATGAAAAACAGATGAAATAAGATTTATCTAATATTTCTGAATTTATTACACACACACACACACACACACACACTAATAAATATATGCGCTTTATATAGTTATTATAAATATACCATGTACATAACATATTAGGACATATTTAAAGACTAGTTTTGTTCGCGATATCGGGAACTTTAACGGGAACTGATAACAGGTATCTCAGAAACTTTTACATTAGACTAATCTCTGCTTTGCTTTTTCAATTTTTAATGATTATTATTTTTTTTAGCGAACAAAGCCACTTTGATCAATTCCAATGCGCTAAATGATTCTGATCGTATCTAGTTGTAGAGCATTTCACACGCTGCCGGCGCGTAATGAGATACGCGCGATACACGATACGCTTTTCATTTATCGTCAATCGAGCGTTCGAGTTCGACGAACCGAAAGTCCTTATGTGCGATATCACATCTGTATAATGGAAATATATATGTGTATCTACTTTTTTATTTATAATAAAACATAATTTTTTCTTGTTTCTTTGAAACGTGACAAAATTCCAGGTACACGTGTAACGTCCCGAATATCAAGCCGATCCACAAGATCCATCTGTTGAACCGTATCACGTCTCAAGACTGGTCGAGTTCCCCGGCAGAAACGCGATAAACAGGAGCCTTAGTGCGCGAAAACTAGCGCTCTCGCGAGTGAGAGGTAGTAAATCTTTTGGCTCTAGGTTAAATGCGCGCCTAAGCATAACCGCGCTTAACATACAGCAAGTATCCGCGCTATTTTTTTTTTGCGATAAATTTTGCCTCTCCTTCTTCGAGCTAATGCGCGCTATTAGTAAGCTCGTTGGAGCGGATGCTCTACGAAACACACCAGCTTACTGCTCTTACAAAAGCGATATAAAGTTTGTTTAGTAAAGATAATATTTATGAGCATCGTTTATATTATGAAAACGGGACGATCTGCTGTTATTGACTCTTGTATAATCATCAATAGGTGATTACGGTGCGCTGTTGTTAATGATTCATTTTATATACTTAGCATGCGCGCAGTTATGCTAGCATCATTACCGATCGTCGCGTCATTGATGACGAACGGATGTCCGTCTTCGTAATTAAAAATCCTAAACGAGCACAAACAGCGGAAGACTGTATTCGCAAATACGGCAGGAGATACGACATTTGTCGCACTACGGACACGTTGCTTGACAAATGATATTTGTAGGGGAACCCGGGAA
>NW_011967048.1:86007-89297 GCF_000949405.1 Vollenhovia emeryi | reverse complement strand
CAGGTTCCCCTATAACGTTTTCTTATCCTCAAGAGACCTACAGGCTGGTACCCTTTTTTTAAATGTTAATACAAGGATGTCAATAATAATAAATGTGCGTGTGAAGGTGAGCTGCCCGATGCCTTAAAATAAAAGCGCAATTTTTATCCTCAAGAGACCTGTACCCTTTCGGCACACTACATTGCACGTCTGTCATGCCGTATGTCCTACCGTATTTGCGAATTCAGTCATCCGCTGTTTGCATTCGTTTAGGATTTTCAGTTACGAAGACGGACATACGTTCGTTATTGATAAGGCGACGATCGGTAAGGAAGTTAACATAACTACGCGTTGTTATTATTATTGACATCCTTTGAAATCGTGCTTACACTTAAAAAAGGTACAAACTGGAGGAATAATGCATTTTTATGTGTCATGTAATCTTTTCATTGCAGGTATTAAACGGAGACATTTATCGCGAGCGTGTGGAACGTAATCGGCGTTACGTCCTTGCTACTCTGCGGGTCAAATTGACGAGGCAAAGTCGCGCAAATACCGATTTCTTTGTAGCGAAAAGTATTGAGCTATATCTTGCTCTAATTATACATTGTCGCGCCGATCTCACCTGGGGTTTTCTCCAGTGTCGAGATCACCGGGCACTGGTACGTACCGCTATCGCGGAAGCCGGGCGCGGATACGAGCGCGGCGTTTTCTCAGGAGTAGCGAGAGGGGGGCCTCGGGAAAAAGGTACCGGGCGCCGTCCACCTCTCAGTAATTGTTTGCGGTACCCTCCAATTAGAAGCTCGCGTGATCAGGCAACAGTACGCGGCTCGTATCGGCGCGGCGCGATAAACGAGAGCGGCGCGGTCTGGTATGCGCTCGCGAGTTGTACACGCTCGCGAGTACCGCGCACGCACACGTATGGCACTGGTACCTGTACAGTTCGCTCTAGTCGATCGGGGGGGAGGAGGAGGGGGGGGGAGGAGTCGTATAAATGCGACACACGTGAACGGTGCGCCCGCTTACTCGTTGAAACCGGGGCTGCAATTTCTGATTGTTTACATGCGAGGGCATTGCCCGGATGCCGCTTACCTTACACACATTCCAGATGTGACCACCACCACCACCACCAGCACCATAGCCACCACCACCTCCCACGGCCGCACCACCTTCTATCGCGGCCCGCCGGAGAACGGTAATAAGTGCCGCTCTAGTCGTCGCCGCTCCTTTTGCCGGGCGCTCTATCGGAGGGCAGATAGAGCGGCTGATAGGGCCCTACAGGAGTCAACTCTGTATCTTACGAAAATAGTGAAAATGCTAAGAGTGAGCGGCTCCGTCTCTTTTTAAGGAGGCAGAAAGAAACAAGGCTACTCCCTTTTAGCATTTTCACATACGCTGTAAGATACAGAATTGACTCCCTGATATTGTGCACGGCGGAAATCGGGAAACGCCACCGGTCTTTCTCACTCCATGGATAAAGAGCCCCGAGTGGATTTTGGCAATTTGTACTCGTCCATGTATTATCTCGAGTCATTTGGTTTGGCGATGCATCGTTGTCCTTGATAAGTAGTAAGTATACTACTTGATAAGTTCTTCATAAGTAGTATACCTATTGCATTACTGTCGTTGATAAGTAGTAGGTATACTACTTGATAAGTCCTTGATAAGTAGTATACCTACTACCAGTGTTTGCCGTTATCTAAATAAAATTATATAGATGATTATCTAGATGAAATTTAACGTTATCTTATCTTTATATAGATAATAAAAATAAGTATTATCTATATCTGTATCTTAGATGAAAGAAAGTGTTATTTTTACCAAATTATCTAAGATAACGTACAGATAATTTGGTTTAGGGCCACATAAGGTTAGCCACATAAAAATACTTAACAGTTACACTATTTAAATATGGATGGCGTTGTAGACCATGCATTTATGTGTGTGTCATATAACTTAACCTGAATATATTCTATATCCCCCTTTATAATTTAAATTTTTCTATAATTTTTTTATGACTTTTTCTACTGTGTTTACATGAAGTCTTAAAAATATTATCTGCAAATTATCTAGATGAATCATCATATGATTTTATCTTTTATCTAGATATATTAAAAACGAAATAATCTTTATCTTATCTAAGATAAATTTATATATTTTTATCTTATCTTTATCTAGCTAATTTTAAAATCATCTATGCACAACACTGCCTACTACTTGCTGATTTCCGCCGTGCACGATATCAGGGAGTCAATTCTGTATCTTACACTACAGTGACACATCGATGTTTTGTTTCTTTCTATCCCCTAAAAAAGGTAGCCTTGATAGAGAGCCTGTAAGGAAACTGTCTTATTGTTCGCTATCTGAATACGGAATGGATTTGTCAAAATTTAATGAGATTTTCTATCTCGAGTGACTTTTTGCGATCGAATAAGAAGAGAATGTGTTTCGACAGATCTTTCAAGGCGACACGTCCGTTATCTGCCATCCGTTATCTCTCATCGACGCCTTGTTTCATCACGGCGTCGGTGGCATCGCTTTTTTTTTTGAATCGATACAAGCGAACCCACAATATTACGCGAGCGTCGTTATCCAAGGTCCATTCAAGTGTACGAGATCACGAAATGACCGATATAGATTAGCCAACCGATATCAATCGGCGGGTCAATAACCTGCGCGCCGTCATAAGGCGCAGCGTACGTGACCAGAAAGCGCCGGCTACGTGCATCTCGAATTCTATTAGTACATAGAGTAGTACATCGCCGGTTAGGCCGACCGCCGCGAATTCGTTAAGGAAGAAGAATGTTAGATGCACTTATTGGTACGTGCGAGGAATTATGGACCTGCCTGCGCAGCGTGCGTCTTATGCGCGGCGCTCAATAGCGAAAAGAACTGTGATACACAATAACTCACAATAGTCGACAATTGAAGACATTGCTGCAAGAAAGAGGCAAGTCCACATTTTGGCGAAAATGATGTTTTAACATCATTATATGCAACGTTCCAAGCCCGATCGATTGGTGTAAAAACGACGTACGTAAGTGCATTGTTAGTTAAATAAACTGAGATTTTTGGACTTGCCCCCCTAAGCAGATTGGTGCAAGAACGAGGCAAGTGCGGACTTACCTCGTTCTTGCACCAATCTGCTTAGGGGGGCAAGTCCAAAAATCTCAGTTTATTTAACTAACAATGCACTTACGTACGTCGTTTTTACACCAATCGTTCGGGCTTGGAACGTTGCATATAATGAACCTGAATTGGAAGGAAAATATGAATTTGTTTTTTGTACTTAAACCTGAATTGGAAGGAAA
>NW_011967048.1:83740-85725 GCF_000949405.1 Vollenhovia emeryi | reverse complement strand
CATGTAAAATAAATAAACTTTCTGAAACAAAATTTGAAAACGGGGGAAAGTTTTTTTCGTTTATCTCAGAAACATAAAATGTGGACTTGCCTCTTTCTTGCAGCAATGTCTTCAATTGTTGACGAAAGGAAATCATTGAACCACTTGGTTCGTACAGTTGATTTTGATAATGCCGAATTCGCTAGAGTTTCATTGGGAATTGACGAAAAAAGTCACAGATAATCGTGTAAATTCTGAAATTACGAAAATCCTGTAGGAAATCATTGATAATCGATTTAACATGAAATCATTTATCCATCGTGTCGGAGACAGAAGCTATTCTTATATCTACGCGGTTGGTAACACGCTGCTAGGCGCCGTATAATTTGCACGCACACTTGAAAGGGCAAGAAGACTTCCGGGCGCTTCTTCTTCTTCATTGACGTTACGTTAGAAAAGTTGTGCTACCAAGCAGAAGTTTGTACCCAACCCAATAGTACTTTAGGCCTGTTGTCTTTGCCATTAAAGAAAATTATATATCTAAACGCAAGTCATCATCAACCTGACACATTGAAACATGGAGTAAGCAACTTTCCAGAAAATAATCGTATGCTAATAAAATGCCTTTGTTGCCGAATTAGTGGTCACTAGCGCCGCCTACGAAAAGTAATCTTGTTCTATTAAAGTTTATTAGGATTATCACTGAAAAGCAGTGAATCACACTGATAATTAGTTATGCAATTTGCAGTGCTATACTTATGACTATTCATTGCTTTTCGATGCTAATCCACTGATTGATTTTAAGTGAGTGTGCATTGCGTAGGCCCGCAAAAGTAATCCTGAGAATTACTCTGCCTCGCATCGGAAAGACGCTCACTTTTTTTTCCTCAGTGTATGACGAAGTGGGATGACAAACGTGGCCGGACGAATCTCGCTTGATGCATTCCACTTAAAATTTTGACCGCTGCCAAGTTACAAGTATACACTGAGGAAGAAAAAGTGTTGAATCAAGAAATATTTTTGCCGAACAAATATTTATTAATTCACATAAATATGTGTTTCGATAAATCACTGTATGTTTAACTTAAAAAAAATACATATGTACAATTGAACAAAAGAAGCACTGCCGACTAACTGTCTTTAGTAACTTCAATAACTTTTTTTCTCAGTGTACCCAGTCAGCAAAATGTTAGCAAATTAGCATCAGATTAGCGGCAGAAGCCCACCAAAAGTTTTCGCAAAGGAGTCTGTAAAACATTTGCTATCAAGATTGTCGGTAGAAACCGAGCAGGTCCAGTTATGTGAGCAAATTGTTGTATTTCTACTGACACGCTGGTAACATATTGAATATATCAGCTCCTGTGTGCAATCTGCAGTCTTTCTGCCTTCAAAATTTGTAGTTGGCGAAATCTGTTCTGACAGATTTGGCTATCTGGATACTAATTACATACGAACGCCTGCTTCCCTGGCAAAATTAGGACTAATTGTAATTCACCAACGTAATTTCCATCAATTATTACAATTTAAATGCCGTCCGCTTCATGCGGAGGGCAACGACCGAGCATGGAGCATCCACGAGGGGCAATGCCGCGACCTTACTTGAAATCTGAGATACGTGTGCGGACAATATATACGTAAATCGAAATCTCGCGTAATTATTTCTCGCCGATTCAAAATTCGAGCGACAGAGTGATTTCCTCCGCGTCTCGATTTCGCGTTCCGGACCTCGGACGACTCGCCGGCGCTCCCGCGCGGCGAGAAATCCGAGGAAACCAGGTGCGTGCTTCGCGCGGCGTCGCGTCTCTCAACTCTCCCCGATTTCCATCGCGCAAAATCCCCTGTCGCATACCGTACGTCCGGTCGGCATGTCCGATTTAGCATGCCGCGAATCGCGCCTGCGACGTGATCGTGATCGCGCTCTTCGCGCGCTCCTCGCCGGCGCAGACGCAGGGTTGCCAGATATTTAAACTCTCAAATTGCCATTAAGGGGATGCTGGAGTAATTCT
>NW_011967048.1:78958-83289 GCF_000949405.1 Vollenhovia emeryi | reverse complement strand
TCGCCAAAATTTCCTAGGTCACTCAAATCGCGAAAAAAGAGCCAATTTTAATGCTACTTCAATTAAGTAGGACACAAATCAAAGTAACGTCAAAATAAAGACACAATGACGTCATTTTGACTTAATTTCGACACCATCTTTACTTTTATATGTTCATTTCTTTTTCTTCGGCAGCCTTGGCTGTAATAAAAATGGGCGAGGTTGAAAAAAAACGTCGATTATTAAATCTAGACTAATAGATATTTTGAAAAAGTAACAATCAGATTTTCAATAAACTCAAAGCAATGCGATTGCCGCGACTCTTGAATTTCCACATTTTTGGGGCCAAGTTGAAAGGCTGTGTTCGAACGCCTTATACATACTTCATAGAACTGTCACTTAGCCGCTACGGCCTGTGTTCTGTGATCTTATTCCAGTAAACTTGAGACGTTCAGAAACATATATCTAGTCGACCAATCACTGAGCGGTTAAGTAGTAATTGAATATGATTGATTCTTACTTTTGGATCCGACAAATCACATTTAATCGCCACTCGCCGTCACATCGCAATGACAAAAGTATGCAAAAATTGCGATAAAATCGCCAAGGTGAATTGAAAAACCATCACAAAGTCGCCAAGTCGCCAATTGCAATTTTTCAGAGCCAAATGTTCTTTAGAAGTCGCCAATTTGGCGTTAAACCCCTGCGCTAGCGCCCCGTGTTCGTCCACCCGCGGCGCTCTTTGAACGGGAAAGGAGCACCTGAGCGGCTTAGTCTCTTTCTACGAAGGTGGTTTGATGAATAACTTGGTTCGCATACTACAATAATAGAGAGCGACAGCGACATTCGTATGTACTTTGTAACATAAAGAGATAAAGAGAAGCAAGTCAAGATGTATTATCAGGGGAAACCATAAACGGACCGTATCGGAAGAAGTAATCGGGGTACATTTTATCGAATTTTTTAGAAGAAATAAAAATTCCTAGATAAACAAAACCACTGGCGCCCGTTTCAGCTGCGCTCAAATTAATTTGCAGGAAAGTATACAATTAGATATAGGTGTGGTCAGAGAGAGATTGTCCGGCGTTGTATGATAAATTTCGGAAATACAGTCTGTCATGCGAGAGATTATAGCTCTTGCTCACAGATATGTGCAGTGACACATTATTAAAGCAAAGGAACGATATGGACGAATATCTATACAATGATACATACGAATATTCAGAAAACTTATTGCAAAACGTGGGACAACTTTTCTTACCATGATCGTACATTAAAAAATAAAATAATCCCCCATCGCAAAGCCTTCGTTCTGTTAAAGCCTGTTCTACAATAAGTCGTATGTCGTTGTCGGATGTTGGAACGTAGCCGAAGGTCCACTGAAATTTCTTTTTAAAAAATTAATTTTCTTTAATTAATTTACGACGTATTGTATAACGGGCTTAAGAGAGGAGAAAATGAAGTTCTGTCTTCCTTTAACTTGAATTGAAAACGGGTTTTTCCAGAGAAATGAGTCAATGCGATATCGGGCAATAACGAATTAGCATACGTCGGCCTCGCGGTTGATCGAAGGTAGTCGCACCGATATGATCTTCGTACTCTGCACCCCGCCGAGCAATCGCACGAGAGGCGACGTGAGCTCGTTCAAGTATGTTCCGAACCGATATATTCGAACGAAGATCGAGAAGGTTATCTGGATGCGCACGTGGAGTCCTTCATCGACGCGACGAAGTCACGAGGATAATCGAGGCGCGCGTGGCTCGTCGCGGTATCGATACTCCCCTTTCATTGACCTGCGTTGAATCGAGCAAATGACGAAGAGAGAATCGTTACGTTCTCCATGTTCTGGATCAATGACCGAACAAGTGCAATCTCCGACTCCGACTCGCATTTCGAGTACATCGGCGTGCACGCATGACGTTGCGCCGCGAGAGAAACTTATCAAAGTGCGAAAAATTGAGATAGCCGCGCCTGCGTCGCGATTACTACCATGTCGGATAAGTTCAATGTGAGTTACATTTAATTACACAACTGATCGGCAAAGCGGAAAGTTTTAAGAGAGCCTTATTAAAATTTTTTTATGTCTCGCGAAACAACTTGTGTTAAGATAAAAGAATTGCCAGAATGTTGCAAACATTTAATTTCATTAAATTCCATGTATACATTTGTACAGCAACTCACGAAACTGATGAAATCATATCATATTAAATACGTTCTTTCAAAAATTCATGCCTATAATAGGCACTACTGTCGAACTTCGCGCCCTTTTAAAATGAAAATAGGCTGGCCTGTGACAATGGTAACTTTTGACTAACACTTGAAGTATAAAATGGCCAAGTCAGTTTCATCGAAAGACATTTTTTTAAGATTTGTGCGGGGTCCTTCGGTTACGCAGAGATGTTTCTGAGAAAGTAGGAAAATAATTGCTTAAATAGTGGTTAAATGCAAATTTACGTGTTCTTACGGAAAAAAAGTATTATCATTTTATCGCGTATTGAAATACGAGTTCCACCGTTTCTGTAAGACTGACGCTGACGTCGCTTTAGCGCAAAATGCTAATTCCGTGGAAATTCCACGTTTGTAGACAACGACTCGAGTTTTGGCGAGTCTAAGCGACTTATCACCCGCTGGAGACGGACAGAGTCGTAAACTGAAACGAACACGTTACATTCGTTCAAAACGCGTAACGAAAACGATTCCGTCTGCTCTTGCATAAAGATGATCCGACTGGAAGGGATATCACAAATCAATTTTAGTTAGATAATCGGATTCCTAAAACTGTTTTCCTGTGATCCGTGTCCACGTGTCTTATTACTCTGCAACACGTGATGAACATATAAACACGCCTTGGCTATTTATATAACAGATATTCCGATTATTTCAATTTCTTTTATGCTTTTAAAACATGCTTTTACGAAGTCGAGAGAAGAACAAATCGATCTATTTCTCAATCTATTTCAAGTACTCAGATACGTTTAACTTTCTATTCCTTATTTAAATTTCCGCGATCCTCATTTTAATGAATCGTGCATATTTAAATATTTTCGATATAGTTCATGGAAAACAGTCAGAATTCTTAGAAGACCACAGAGAGAACAGCAATGAATTAATTTCCGTGATATTCCCGTGAAACTTGCTGTTAAATCCAAGGTTGACAGCAAGGGGTAAGAAGAATTATTGTTCCCGTCGAAAACGTGTGTAAATTCTACACCAACTATATGCACTCATTGTTGGATATTGCTTGTGCGAATGTGATTAATTTTATTCTTACCTCAGGGGGTCATTGCTTGTATGTGGCGAAAAAGTGAGCGGCTTCGCCTCTTTCTAAAGGATGATTAGAAGGAAGAGATAAAAAGGTTTTTTAATCTATAATGCAAGCGCTAACAGTAAACAGTCTTTAGAAAGAGACTAGCCACTTGTCTGTGTAAGATTCAGACTGAACCCCCTGATAGACAGAATGGCACTACATCTGAAATCTTACAAGCAGTAGTTGCTATTATATTCGGGCCTCGTCTTCGAGAGTTAACTTGTAGTAGCTCGGCTCTGCAAAGCGGGCTACTACAGTTAAATCTCGAAGACGAGGCTCGAATATAATCCTGATCAAACATCACTTACGGGTAAGTTCGTTTGATCGCTTAATTATAAATGTCCTAACGGTTGTGAAGGCGTTCCCGCAGAGTGAGAAAAAATATAAGCACTAGTACCACTCGCTGCTGCAACGCGGCGATTGTGAGTAAGGACTATCGCACACTAACGTACACACCTAGTAAATAATAAACTAAAACAATGGTGTCAAATAGGAGGCGATCTATGGAGATAGTTAAGAATAACTCAAATTGGGTGGAATTTGACTGTATAAATTTAACAGTGTGTAGTACGTGTGTAGTATGTGCTACTATAATATTGTATTCGCACGGAAATGTAATAACTGCAACGAGAATACGTGTCTATTTTACGTTAATCAATTAATTTGTAGCAGTGAACGATCCTTGTTAATTGGACTTCAAACTTCAAATATTTGTGAGTATAGAACGAAGATAACCAGCGGTAGAATTGACGAAGGTCATTGACCATAGAACGAAAATGATCAGCTGCAGAAATGAAGGTCATTGACCCTAGACATAGGTTTATCGTAATAAAGAATCGTAATAATGAATTGGTTTATCGTAATATAAAGAATTTCGGGAATTGGTGTAGCAGACAATGTGTGGAAAACGTTCGTCACTTGGCAACTTTTTGAACATAAAACAATGAATGTTATGCTCTCTTAGTTCTCTTAGAAATGATACGTCGAAGTGCACAGTTGAAAGCAGAATTACGTAGACGACGCAAAATTAAGAAATATAGAAAAT
>NW_011967048.1:62639-78213 GCF_000949405.1 Vollenhovia emeryi | reverse complement strand
GAATTATAGATGACGTATATAAGTTGTATAGTATATTAAGTAATTAATTGGGAAAAGAAGAGTATACTTTGTTACAATCTTTTACAAGTTTAATATAATTTCATTCTTTAACTTTTTATCATACTATTATGAAATCAATGTATATATAACTTTGGTCATTAATTAGTATTATAATGGTTAATTACTGCACGAAATGTTGGCATAACTATACAATGAATACATATTTTTAATAATACTTCATTAGTGATGCGAATTATTGGCCATTTAAACAAGCTCGCGGGCTCTTCCTGCCACAAACCGTTTGCGTAATTCTGCTTCATTAAGTTTACGAATATTGGTGCGCGGAATGAATGCATTCGTGATTGCGATTAATTGGGTTTACACGTAACGGCCGTCGCCAATTATGACTGTCCGAAATCTCGACGGGCGACGCGTCTGACCAAATAACCCCGAGCATTTGATAAGAGGAAGTAACGTCAGTGCAAAGTCACCGATCGGCACAATTCACGAATTATGATGCAAGCGAAGGATTATGAGACAACCCGTTATTTCTTCGCGCGGCACGTAGGCATTCATTGCGAAGTGTAATCTGCAAAAGCTGGCCAGTCAAAATACATTCGTGTCAGCATATCCGCGCGGAGTAATATATTTTCAATCGCGATAAATTGCTCGTAACAACGTTCGTCACTTATTTACTATCAATGTTCAGTATGCGTTTTATCGCGAACCGATTCCTCACTTGTGCTCCAAACTTAGTACTTTAAATAGTATGGATTACGGTAAATAAGGTAAATATAATAAAGTTTGGTCTAACGTATTACACTAGTCAGCACTGACTTTGTCATAAAAAATTTTTTCCGTAAATTACGAATCTGAAACCCAAAATGCTCTATCACGTCACGTTTTGGAGAAAAATGAGGCCAAATAGTTAAAAAAACCCCGTTTTTAGCACTTTTTAAACCTGTCTCACAAGGAACGGAACGTGATAGAATACTCTATGTGAGCTTAATTAAAGTCTTACACTTTAATGTTAGGAAGGAAAAAAACTATGTGACAATACTGTGAAATCGTGTAGCACATGGTTTCGACATAATCATTCATAATATCAGAGTGCGGTCCCCATGGCCAAACCTGTAACTAATTGTAAGTATTTAAGCACCTAACTAACCGTAGAGTTCTCTAGATGTTCCTCTTGTTCCGAGTGAGAAAAAAACGGTTACATTAACATGAGCGCTTATCTGGTGGATATGACGAGCACAACATTCTTTTAGCTTTTAGCTTTTACTAAATTATTAATTTTGCAATATTTTATTAAAAAACTTTTAATAAACATTTGAGAGCTACTTTTATCTTCGTCTATAAAATGAATGTGGTAATACAATCACCGTTGTTACGTGATTTAAAACGAAGATGTATGTATTATATACACACAGCTAAATATTATTTTATTTCTAGTATAACAGTGTTCTTTATTTCGGTTCACTTTTATAAGAAAAATACGATAAGGTATCGTGACGTGGTTGCGATTTTATCTATCCAACAAATAGAGATTTTGTAGAAATATAAAAATATCTTTATCATTGTGCAATAATAATGTTCGCAAAGTATCTCTATTTTATAAAAATATCTGTTTATTGCTGTGCAATAATCAACTCCAAGTTATCTTTGCGAATTTAATTTTTTTTATGTATAGCTGCTATCTCGATCGAATAGGTTGTTAAATAATTCTTAATTCAACGTGAGAGAGAGGGGGAAGGAAGAGAGGGAGAGAGGAAGGGAGGGGGAGAGTGAGAGGGTGGGAGGAAGAAAGGATGGGAGGGGAAGGAGGGGGAAGTAAACACAGAAAGAGAGATCAGTTTCGAACAGTAATGTATCAGTAGTGCGTTTCCATTCAATACATGCACACTGAAAAAAATTTTCATCGGATGAACCAATTAAACAGTGTGTCCGGTGGTTAATTTTTTCGATTACACTGAGAGAAAAAAGTCGAAATATTGAGAAACAAATGTTACTTGTAATATTTTCTTCGGTATTTATTGGTTATAAAGAAATTTGACAATAATAACGGAATATACACTTCTGTAAAATATATCTAATTAATTGCTTATTTTAAAAATTTTATTTAATTCCTGCTCAGGAAATAAATTTACTTGTGGCAAATTTAATTTTTTTTATAGCAATACTATTTTTAGTTACAATAAAATTAATCTTTACAGATATATGACATTTCCGGAGATTAAATTTATGTCTCAGATGCCAAACAAATGGCAATTTCGTTGGATCAAAATCTACTTTTAGTTGATTCACGTTGCATCATGCAATATGGCAGACAAGTGATAAAGGACGCGGCAACAGTTCGTTGTCCTTCTGCATCTGATTTGCCATATTAAGTGTGCAGTGTGTAGTATCATATGTTAAGCGTGCTTAAATCCATTATAAAAATAGACCATAGTGTTTAGAAAGTTTTAGATACAATACATTTACACACGCGCAGCGATGTAGTGAGAACATAATAAGCAAATTTGCAATAGAATATCTTACTCATCAGACCAAAGTGGCGCGTGCCTTTCAATATACAGACAAATGTGTACTTTTCTGTGTCATTGACTGACAATGAGAATGAATATTCATGATCGAGAATATTTATGGTTGGAATGAATATTATAGTCCCATTGCAATTAATTGGAATAAAACAAAATTGTGAAAAGAAATTATAATTATTTAGGTACATTTAATTTATTTAAAAAATATATAATTTACAAAAATTTAAAGAAACTTGATATTTGCAATTAAATAAGTCATTTCAAGGAAACAAAACTTTTTGTAACAAGTAATACTTATTGAAAAATTAAATTTTATTTTGCCGTATTTAAATAATAGATTTATTTCAGAGAAATAAACATTATGCTACAAATAAATTTTCAAAGATTTCTCTCAGTGTACGTTTTCCGATTAAATTATGGATACATCCGATGAAATTTATCCGATGAAATGCAGTTACCGATGAAATTTGATTGAAAAACCGATCACATTTTTCATCGGATATACAATTTAATCGGATATATCCGTTTGTTATTATGTAATTGGATTATCCGATTATATTTAATCGGATATTTTTTCTCAGTGCAACATTAAATCTGACCAACATTAAATAAGCAAACGATTTTTCTCAATGTTTTTCAAAATAAAAAAAGAGAAAAATTATTAGACGACCTTAAACTGGCCAAATGTTTTATTTGATAAATTATTCCGACGTTTCGATGCATCTAGCCGACACATCATGTCCTACTATGGCCATTGTGTCGGCTAGACGTACCATCGAATTTTCCGACCGATGTCCAGCGATTCGATTATGAATCTTTTCCTCTAGCGTGAACTCGTGAAAAGTGAAACATTTCATTGACGAATTCAATATTGTTTAATAAAATTTTTCACTTTTCACGAGTTCACGCTGGAGGAAAAGATTCATGATCTAATCCCAGAGATGAATAACAACGTTTTTTAAGTGTTATACTTTTGACTAATTACTTAATATACTTTCCTTCTTTTTCTTGAAATTAAATAAACAATTTGTCCACTTTAAGTCGTCTAATAATTGTTTTCTCTTTTGTCAATCAACAGCCGGCGACAATAATATTCCTTCCTGCTTTTCAAAATGTGTATCTGGCGTAAACATCGGCCGTATAATAATTCTACTTATATTTCTAGTCGAGTAAGAAATCAGATGCGGACATTAGAAAATTCAAGAGCCGCTTTCGAACCGAGGTGAGCTCCGACAACAAGTTGGTTTATGCAATAAGTCATATAATAAATAGATGAGAAATGAGTAGCAAATATGAATTTTTGCAAAGCTCCACAAACCACTTCATCTATCTTGATGTTTTTCAAACGCAAGTGACGGCATCGATGACGATACGTGGTGCGATACGTCACAGCGTCGCTCAATTGAATTTTCTTATCTCTTCATATTCTTTAATTCTCTCGTCAGTATCTCTCCCACCCGGCATCTCCCACCATAGAAGAGAATTAAAGAAGGCCTGCGATACCCCCACCACATCCTAGGACAACCTCGTGGGTCTCCAGCCAACCGGGGGCCCCAGTCTTCAGGCCCAAGATACGCCCTCACATTCATCGGAGTGCACATCCCCCGCAAACGAAACATCCCGATCGAATAGCTATCCCCCCCACTTGATTTGCCGACCCCACCTCCCACGGTGTTCCACTCTCTGTCGGCCACCCCTCCATTGTGGCAAGGGACTGCTGGGGGACATACTGATGACAGCTATATAAGATACAATCATCCAGTATTATTTTAGTTGATATTCAAGCTTTCCGTTGCTTGCACGCAGTTCACAACGTGACGAGCGGCGGCGAATTCGGCTGCGGCGGTGACCGACTTTTTTCCCTCTCTCTTCTCTTCCTCCTTCTTTTCGCCTAAGTTGGTCCCTTCTGATTCTTCTTATATCTTCCTCTGCCTTTATTGGCTGCTATTCTTTTTGAGGCGTCACACCCTCATAGTTCACCCTTCGTCGCGGCAGCATTTGATATAAAAACACAGTTGAACAGATACATCCGAGCAGACTGATCTGCCTCTTTTTGTATCGAGAGACTAAGAGAAACGTACGAATATAAAGACTTGGCACGGTTATAACCAGTCAGTGATAACCGCGCAACGGCAGACGTTTCAAGACGGGCGCTTCGATATCACGGATCTTTGATCAATCGGAGATCCGTGATCGCGCGCGCGCGCGCACGCGAAACAAGATGTTGGTGAATCAAGTCGCACAATACCTCTTGCGCCCGATGGGTAGCATCGGTATCCCGGCAATTTACTTGCTTCTCATTGCGCTCCTAGTGGGAAAGCTCGTATTTGACCGAATACGGAAGATAAGACACTTGCCGCCCGGTCCATGGGGACTGCCGATTTGTGGCTACATACCGTTTATCAAGGACGACTTGCACCTATGTTACGACAGGCTAGCTAAGAAGTACGGTAGCGTATTCAGCGTCCGCCTGGGCTCCGAGCTGGCCGTCGTCATCAGCGATCCCAGCATCATACGCGAGGCGTTCAACCTCAAAGAGTTTTCTGGCAGACCGCACACCGACTTCATGAACATCATCGATGGATACGGTAAGTGTCGGGCAAATAATACGCTTTATCTCGCTACTCTTTAGCACACTCTCCTCCGTATCACCGGGGCGGGTTAAAGCACTCCGCCGACTCCGCTCGTCTTTCGCGCGACTCCACGTTTCATCGGGTTTTATTGGCAGTTCTGCGCACGTGCCGTGCATCGGGATTACTCTCAATACTGACTGATATCGGAACACTTATCTCTGCGCTGAGAGAAATTTTCATCGAATAAACCAACTAGTGTTTCCGACGATTAATTTTTTCGATTACGTTTCCCGATTAAATTATGAATACATCCGGTGAAATTTGATCGAAAAACCGATTATATTTTTCCTCGGACACATCCGTTTGTTATTATGTAATTGAACTATCCGATTTTATTTAATCGGATATTTTTCTCAGTGTGCGTTTGCCAAATAAAACTGGCGAAACTAACGAAATTCTGATAGCGGGAAGAAAACTTGACAGATGTGAAGGCTTCTTTTCCGTAATCGTTGTACGATTTTCCGAACCGTCGTATTTCCGATCGGTCACGACTATGAATTTCCGCGGTTGCTTCTCGGTCAATGGTAAACGCGTGCTTCGAGGTGTTGCAATCGATCGTCCGCGAACAGATCGTTACCTTGAAAACAAAACGAATCCGCAGATGACGCGCTGCATATGAAAGAGTTATCGCAGTTTCCGTGGCTCAGCATCGTTCTCGTTGCTGTTGCAGGCATCGTCAATACGGAGGGTAGCTTGTGGCGAAGTGAGAGAATGTTCCTTCACAAAAATCTCAGGCGCTTCGGCATGACGAAAAGCGGTAGCAACAAAGACGAAATGGAACAGAGAATCCAGGTGCGTATCGAATTTGCATTAACAATCCGTAATCTGTTGATTTACAACGAGCGTTGCAAAACTAACAAGGCGTATTGAAGCGTCTCTCTTTGCGCGATTTCTTAAAAATGTGATACATAATTTAACAATGTAATACGAAGGAGATATATAATTTGTGCTTTTCTTTCATTTGCAATATTCTGTGCTTAGATACGATATATAAAAGTAGTTTTGTGAATGTCATATTGATAATATTTTTTATCGCGTGAGAAAATTAATTGTCGAAAAATTTAATCCCCAATTCCATCTGGAATAAACAATACCATATCTTGATCTAGGACGAAGTACGTACATTCCTGCAAGTGCTGAGGAGAGCGGCGCAACACAAGGTGCCCACAAACATCTCACCCGCTCTTGCTGTGTCCATCAGCAACGTTATCTGCTCGCTCACAATGAGCGTGCGCTTCGATCATGACGACTGGAGATTCAGGGGACTGATGAACCTTATTGACGAAGGATTCATACTCTTCGGTAGCTTAAATTATGCCAATTCTATACCGGCATTGCGCTATTTACCGTGGATCCACACCACCCGAAGTAAGATCGAGCAGAATCGATCGGAAATGGTTAAGTTCTTCCAAGACATTATTAACCAGCACCGAGCGGATTTCGACGAGAATAACATTCGCGATATCGTCGATACCTATCTGCACGGAATTCAGCAAGCCAAGAATGAGAATCGAGAACACGAACTTTTCCAGGGAAAAGATGCTGGTGAGTGGAAAAGTCAATTTCTTTTTCAACCGATTTTTTCAAAATATAATTATTTTACATAATTTATACTTAATATGGACGCTCTTGTCTGAACGGCTGGTATTTGTTTCTTTATGCAGATCGACAAATGCAACAAATTATGGGCGATCTCTTTTCCGCTGGTATGGAAACAGTGAAAACTACGCTGGAGTGGTGCGTAGTTTTCATGTTGCACTACCCAGAAGCTGCAAAGGCGGTGCAGGACGAATTGGACGCGGTCGTCGGACGATCCAGATTGCCCACGCTGAAGGATTCCGAGTCGCTTCCGATCACCAACGCCACCATTCATGAGATTATTCGGAAATCACATATCGTACCGCTTGGAACTACTCACGCTACTACACGGTAAACCTTAATGAATTTCTCTATTTCTGTTTCCACCACATTCCCGACTTATAGTACGATCCTTTGATAAATAGGTTGTCGCCATCCATTTTTGTCCCTTGGGGGGGGGGGGGCCCTTTCCTCTTTTTCTTTTCACGTACACACAGACTAAGGTCGTATTTCACAACGAATCCTCACCTTCCTCCTCGGCTTTCCGTGTGTGCTTGCGCACGATCATATTCGGAAAGCAAAAGTGAAAGCAAAAGGTGGCGGCCCCTCTGTCTGCATTTCGACTGGGTCGCCCCGCCATTTGGACCGAGGCGCCCGAGGTCGATGACACCGTTTCTTATACAAAGAGCCTGTTCGAAACGGGACAGGTGGATCGGATATATTGAGAATACTCGTTAGGAATGATCACACATGAAAGCAGTGGTCGCCGTTAGAAACAGCGCGGGCGGGCGCGGTTTCACTTCTTCGCGAAGAACGCGGCCAGAAAGAGCGTGACGAGCGCACGTGCGTGCGTGTAAAAAGCCAAGTCGGCGCTTGACTTCACCAACGGATTAATATCCCGTGACCGTTTAAATATGCGATTATCAAACGTCAAGCACAGCAATTAAACTTTTCGCGAAATTTACATGTATTATATTTCCCCCCTTTTTTTAAGAAAATTACTGATAACGAAGCACCTTTATCAAATGGCACGTACTTATATTAGTCATAAAACAAAAACACATCCTGATCCTCTCCAAGATCGACTAATTTTATTAATCGATTAATCGCTATGGTTAGTTGGAATCTTAATAAAAACGTTTGCTTAATTAATGTTGCAGGAACGTGAATTTCCGTGGCTATACGATACCAGCTGGTACTCACGTGATACCGCTACTCTACACAGTGCATATGAATGAGGCATATGGATGGGACGAACCGGAAGACTTCCGACCTAGCCGTTTTATTAACCCGGAGGGTAAATTCCAGAAGCCGAAGAACTTCATGCCATTCGGAGTCGGTAGACGAGTATGCCTCGGCGAAGTACTGGCAAGCATGGAAATCTTTATGTTCTTCAGCTCGCTGATGCACACGTTTAACCTGAGCTTGCCCGAAGGCGCCACTTTGCCCAGTCTACGTGGCAACTTCGGTGTCACAATGACGCCGGAGCGCTTTGAGGTTCGCCTAGCACTGAGAGAGGGCGAGTTTGATCTGGGAGACTACGCCAACGTCAGACTGCGTCCAAATGGTAATTAAGTGTCCTCAACGGACTCCAGAGCACGGGCACGGTTCCTATTGTCGCAGAAAAAGTGAACAAAGAGAAGAGAAACCGTAAATCGTGTGCTGACGCCATGGGGGTTCATCCACGCTAACGCACGCGCGCATCAGCCGAGATGGAGACCTGTAAGAATATCTAATTGTACGTTACCTTTCGGAGAACGGTAGAACGTTCACGATTTATCGAACTTTCACGTGAAATCAAATATTTGCTGCAAGTCTTGAGACACTGTCCTAAGCTGAATAGCTTATAGATTTATTTCGTTGAAAAATGAAAATTTTAATTAAATTAATTTTCATTTTCCGGTAGAATAAATCTATAATATCTGTATCTGCGAAAAATTAATAAGTGACGCGTTTGCAAACTAAGCATTCTCTCTCGGATTCTCTCTAGAAATTACGTCAACGATCGTTTTCTGAAATTTAAAGTTCTAATCGCACTAATACACTAGTTCTAGTACAGTCTTATTCATTAACGCCTGGACCTGTACTTTTGTCATTTTACTCATTTCTACAAATCACTTTTTACAGTCTGATGCATAGATGGGAATAAAAATTATGAACATGTGAATTGTAGTAAAACTGAGGTCCAGGCATTAAGGAAGAAGACTTGTACATAGAGCCTCAGATTTCAGAAAATGATCGTTCACGTAATTTCTATAGAATCCGGGAGAGAATTTCTACTTTTATCCTTAATGGCACATCTACGATTTAAAAATTTACAATTTTTTACAATTTTAAAAAATTCATGATCTTGCCATATCAAAAGGGTATCTTCTTTTTACTGCGCATACACATACGAGATTAAATAATCACAAGCAAGAAGAAATTTGATAATGAAAAAAAAAAATGAATAGTCAATCATGTAGTGACGCGAATATCACACGCGAGCAGCTAATTGTGATACCGTTATAATTCCGTAAAAAAATTCGAAGTAGTCATTTTACTGGCGCCAGGACCGTAATAATAATAGATAAGTAGTTTTCGACTGCGGAGGTAACTTGTTTGATCGAAGTGAAACCAGCAAATTTCACGTCGAAGGAATACGGAAGTCCTCTTCGGTTAGAGTACAAAAGGAACTTACCTTATAATATCTCTTTCTCCTCCTTACTCATGCCATTCCGAACTCATTTTTCCACTCCAATTTTTCAATCGTTCATAAGTATTTATTGCTTTGCAAATATTACTTTGCTCCCGTTCACCCTTGCTCCTCGCCTCGTATTTATTCGCGCTTAGTCTAGTTCGGCGAGATCGACGGGATTTCGGTGTGTCTTGGACGGTTTCGTGCAGCGATTTCGTGCGTAACAAGTTGGAGATATCACTTTAATGACATTAATGGCTTCAAGTGCAACCAAGATTTCGCGTTTGATGAATAACTTTCTGCCGTATTATACCAAATCATGGCACGCATCGAGTGTCGTCTTTCGAGAGCTCTTGGTTTCTCACGTTAATGACTTCGAAAGCGATCCAACGACACCGATCACGATCCCGAACGCCGTCGACTCGTCGTAGATCTCCGCGGGCGGACGAGGAAAGCGGTTCACTTTGGCCGTTGCTCCTCTTTCGTTCACGATAATAATAGTACTTCATTGTTAAGATAGAGAGAAAGACAATGAATGAATGAGAGAGAGGGAGAGCGTGTGTTTGCTGTATGAACATCACTATTATTAATAAGTATTTGATATAGTTGATCGACGAATGCGAGGAAAATGCGAGACTGCCCTTGCACCTGAGACTGCTCGCGCCAATAGCGCGGTGTCATTGATATTTCTAGCGGTTCGTCTAGCAGTGCGACCGCACTGGGCACCGGTCAGTCCAGAGACGAATCGGTCGGACAAGACGGGCCAGGCCCGTGAGCGATTTTCGTGAAAGTCGCCGTTGTGAGATTCCATTGCGACACTCGCCATTCGGCGATGACCACACGGCGCGGCGCGGCGACCGTTCGGAAATTATGGAAAAAAAAAGAAAGAAAAATCACGTGTCAAACCAATCGGACCAATGTCGGTCCGTCGCTACGAGCTTGGGTGCAAGCGCGGGCTGAGGCTGTGAATCTAAGAGATTCGGGATGTACGGTCGACGTATCATTGTGACGTCGAGCAATCCGATTTCCCAAAGATATCCCAGGCTGTGCATCCTAAAAGGCGGCGAGAGGCCGCGCGGCGATGCTTCTCGGTCTCGATCCCGAGATTAGGGCCGGTAGTCAGATCTTATATTCAAGAATTGAATTTATGTAAAAACGTTGCTGAAACATTTAAGACGATCTTGAATTAAGGTCCGACTATGAATACCGGCCTAGGAGCTCGAATCCGAGACGTGTACCTCACTTTTTGAGCGTACACGACGACTGAACTGCTTCCACAGGATCGACGCCGCGCGTGCTAAGCTCCCTCGCTCAAGTATCCGATATAGGGCGTTAATTAAGTCTTACCATAGCACGCATCGATTACGGAAAGCCGCATTGTGTTCACTCGTCGTCGACAGCGAAGAACATGTGACGTTCTTCTTTTTTAAAATAAAGATTTTAAATTGAGACAATCGTCCGATTTAATTCACTCTTCCCTACCACCTTGGACATAGACACGTATGGACCTATGTAAAATAGTCTTCGGCGGGGCTTTTAACACATAGACAGTTTTGACAGTTTTAATAATTTCTCCGATCTCAATTACCACGTGGCCAGAGTGCCCTCTTGTATCTTCGACAACGGCACGTACCAAAGACGTTACGCCGGAGAACATTACGTGTGAACACAGCAACATGAGAGCACCTTTATTCTCGTTCTCTCTCAATTTTGCTGGCTTCACCAATTCGCATAAGATGGGGGGATCCATATACACTACTTTCATGCCTACCACTACATTGGCGTTTACTTTATTGACAAAAATTCATTGAAAAAGGAATTCTCTCGATCAGATCCCGAAAAGATTTCGAAACGCGGTGCAAACTTAAAACGGTCCTTTCATTTGGGAATTAATAAAATAATAATATTCATATTCGCGCGCAATTCTATTGTGTGACGAAACAACGGTGTTCAAGTGTACAACAATATTGCTAAACTTTTCGCTTGTAGATGTGCCAAGAAGGCGTGCATTACCACTCGTAACGGTGGCGAGCGTTCATCGGTCGAATATTCCAAAAAATGGAATTCTTTATCGATCGCTCCCGCGAAAAATTTCGTCTGGAAACTGCAGTCTTGGGAACCGGATTCTTATGGTGGATGAGTAAAAAAACTTGTGGCTCTTCGGCTGCATACAACATCGGCCTTCGACTCTGATCTCTGAGATCGCGCGCTCATCCCTTCCTGTCGCTGCTTAATACTTGGAGGACTTTTGCTCGGGGCCTACGAAAGAGGACTGAGATGGGCCTAGCTTTCTCTTCCACTCATCAGCTCAGTCTCGCATTGGTAGGACATATTTTTTGTCAATTCGTACAGTCAGTCGTATTCTACTGTAGTTAAAATTAATCGCGCATAGATCCGATCTCGCTGGCTACTTTAATCGAGTGATTAAAGAGGAGGCCGTAATTAACGACAAATTAAAAAGAAACCGAGAAATTGCTCTGCCCTTTACCGAAAATTTCTCGTGACAATTACAAATCCTATTTGAATGTTAAATAATAAATTTAAAGGTACTTTGTCCAGTTCATATCTGTTAAATATTGGTTGCAATTGCTGTTTTTATGAGCTAAAATTAGCGGTTTATACCGCTTGAGCGTAATTGTCGGCTACAGTCAATAATTTGACATTTTCACGCATAAAATCTCAACGATTCCCGGAATTGTGAAAATAAGAAAAATTTGGAGGTGTGTCGGGGCAATTAGTTATTGGTCTATCATCAATAATACCGCGAGTTAACTCGTATGAACGGTACGTAAGATTCACGTGGCACCGCAGAAGACCGAGCGCTTGGCGCGCGCTTACATAAGAGAAACTCGCGCGTTCTGGGTTTCTAACGAAATATCGTCGTCGAGTAGGTACATTACGCCGTGTAAGGTTAATGACACGAGAGTCAAGTGGCCCCAAACCGCGCACAAGTTACGTAAGGTCAGCTCAGCCGGCCGCCAGTGCGTCCCGGGGACGTGCATTGATAATGGCGCATTTCCTGCAATGTCGTACACGCGAAAAACGCACTGGTGTCCCAGGTGTCTCAACCGCGACACGTGGCGCATGCTGCCCCAGTAAGGGCCCTTTTACTTCGCGCTTCGGTACGCAACTTCGTGTGGCCTTTTCTCGGTCGAGCGCCAACTGGCCTGCCACAGTGAAGAACAGAAAGTTTGAAGAACCGTTGCTTCAAGGCTTGGCTCAATGAAGCAGGAAGAGGCGTTTTGTGGTTTATTTTCTTTTTTTTTATTGCCCGGCACAAAGTTGAAAGTATGTTAGAGCAAGGTCTTTTATGGCCCGTATCGCTTGGATTTCTTCATCGACCAATAGAAATTCGGCTAAATATCGCGATGTAATCTGTCAAGAAAGTCAACCGATCGTATCCACGTGAGAATCGATTAGCATTTTGTTTCGTTCAATTTTACATGTATTATGTAAGCTGCATTTATGCACTTACATTTGTCCAAATGTTATATGGATTTAAAAAATTCAATTACCTGAATTAATTATATTATACCACTGCAATCGTAAAAAACTGACTTGCAGTATTTTTTGTAATTAGTAAAAGTCACTAATTTATTCCTGTGTGCATTTTGTCAATATTAAGAATGTCGTCCACCTTGTTGCACGACCAACAATCAATCTGAATTGGGGAAATAAATCTGGCAAGCAAAGTAAGATCGATTGATTCCCCTACAAGTCGCATTGATTATGTATTTATATTTATATTTATGTACACAATACGATTCGTGCATATCTTAATGATGTTGAAAATACATGAATATGATAACTTGGACGAGAAGCAGGAAGAGGCCTTCACGAATGCATCGTTCGTTTCTGAACCTCAACCTTTTCTATTTCTTGTAGAGAAATCCCTAGAATTTGTCTTTTTCTCCTTTTCGTCTTCAACGTTTTTGTGCGTTCGAGAATTACTAGAAGGAAACGGAGCCAATTTCGGCAGTAGGTGAGCGGTGCGCTTATAGTTCATCCAAGGCCGCTACATTGTGAGATAAAAAAGTGTGTTGCATAACGCTGACGGAATTTCATGAATCCGATGCGAGAAAAAGAAGAGCGAAAGAGAAAGAGACAGGGGAAGAGAGAGAGAGAGAGAGAGAGACACGCAGAAAGAGCGAAGCGAAGGGGCGGCGCGGTTTATGTAAAATCATCTCCGAACGCGTGATCGCGTTTGACATTTTAACGGCCTGCGTCCCCGTATTGGGAACGCATGGTGGTAAAAATACGCCAATGCGTAAAATACGAGCGAAGTGCGTGCGAATAAGTATCGCTCCATTTCCACAGGGTGGACATTTTCTCGCGGCTCGCCTCGCGCTTTAATAAAAAGCGTTTTTTTAATATCGGCGGGCTGAGATATTTTGTCGATGTCGAAATTTAACCGGTGGCTCGCAATCACGCTACAAACCGGCACGCGGACACACGTCTGACAATCCTGCAGCGTTTTCGCTACCGATCTCGTTAATGTCCCCTCGTGAGAAACATACATTGAAGACTGGGACGCGCCCCGTTCCTCGATTTCGTTCGACATATAATTTGACGTGATTAAAAAAGAAAGCGCGCAAACACTAGTAAGAATTTTTGGATATTCTCAGAACGGACGAAAACGGACAAACTACAGAACAAAGGAAGGGAAAAAAAAGATAATGTCTGGGACTTTCGGCATTTTCTCTTATCATTCTTCTTCAGTTCCTCTTTCTTTCCGATTGCAGCTCTCTATTTTATTCTTTCTGCATTGTACTTTATCTTAAGTTATATTCTTTCTTCGTGTTTCTTAAAATTTCTTGGCTTTGCTGATTAGGCTAAGCTAGCATTTTCACTATATTATGAGATACAGAATTGACCCTCTAGTTCTGAGAAATGTGTAGCCAGTCAACCTTTTACGGAAAAGATGCAAGTCCATTAACTTCTGAACTCTAGATAGTCAGACAACGCACGGCGTATCTGCTTCGTCCCTTGCACACACAATAAGTTTCGCAGGCAGAAGTTTTATTAGACATATGTATACAGAATTGACCCTCTAGTTCTGAGAAATGTGTAGCCAGTCAACCTGTATCTTTACGGAAAAGATGCAAGTCTATTAACTTCTGAACTCACAATCAGTCAGATAGTCAGACAACGCACGGCGCATCCGCTTCGTCCCTTGCACACACAATAAGTTTCGCAGGCACCATTAGGATGGAATACCATATGTTATGGAACACCTGAAACAGAGGCTCAACTTTGTGGGAATAGCAGATTAGCATCAGAGGTTAATAAGTTTCCAAAAACCTTCACTTTTCTGTACTGACAACTTTAAACGCGTTTTTCTCGAAATCACTTTTTCAAATTGACGTGCAGCATAGCACAAAAAACTATTCGATCGACCATGTTACGTCTATGCATACATGTACCTACCTAATTGAATTAGCTTCTAGACAAACCTATTTGTTTGATGATATTAAATATTTAAATAATTTTTGTTGTATTAAAAAGAATAAAAATTTCTCATAAAAATTATAGCTTTTTTTAAAAAATCCTATATTACTATTAATTTAGCATTTAAAAAAATTGAATTTAGGCTTATCCATAGCGTACTATTATTTAAAAAAGTGAATTTCTTTCATTTTTTGGTCTAAGACAAAACCAGAAGGCTTTGCACGCCAATTATTAATATGAATGCAATCACTATAAAGAATTTGATTCTTCAGCTCCAAGGGAGAAAAGGATTTTGAAATAAAATGATTTTTTGTATTTTTTAAATGTAGTATAAAGTATACTAAAAATTTCAAATAAATCTGTTGAGCTATTCTTTAAAAAATTCTTGAAAATTGTCTTATTTTTAGCGGTATCTGCCTCCTTAAAGCCTGTTATACAATACGTTGTATGTCGCTGTCAGATGTCGGGACAGGCCGATGGTTTCTTTTCAAAAAATCAATTTTCTCATTGGACTATCGGCTCCGTCCCGACATATGACAGCGACATATAACGTGTTGTATAATATTTTTTATAAATGTCGTTGATTAACATGTACAAAAAATGATTATGTTAATGTAACGTAAACGATTACTGTCGCATAAAATATATAGGGGAACCCGGGGCATAACGGGAACGCTAAGGTTAAAATTAATTTT
>NW_011967048.1:43046-62617 GCF_000949405.1 Vollenhovia emeryi | reverse complement strand
GGTTCCCCTAGTTTGTTTAAGGTTCAAAAAGCTAGATATGAGAGAGAAGTTTACATAAAAGTATAAAATATAACAATTAAAGCGTAAATTAATATTTGAAGTAGGAGCTAATAAAAAATAAGTATTATCAATTATTTTTGTTTAATATACATGCGTATACATTATCTGCGCATGTAAAAAGTAAGACATATGTATATACGTATAGTATTTTCATGAAAATTAAATGTACTTTGTTTTACAAATTGCTCGTGTAAAAAGTTTTAAGAATGTAACCGTCGCATAAAAACATCATACATTAAACAGAAAGTTCCATCTCTATGAACACGTATAAAATTTTAATTTGTTCTGTTAGAGATTAATTTTTTTACATCTTATTTCTTTGAACCAACGTATATTTGAGTAACTTTTGGAAAATAAACTCGAAGTGCCGTTCTAATTGCGTATACGAATTATACGATTTGTTGTCGCATGTTCCTTATTCACCTGATTTAGTTCCATCAGACTTCCATGTATTTCTCCCGGTTGAAAAAAATTCTTGCTGGAAAGATTTTCATCGGGCGAAGAAGTGAAAGAAGCAGTTGACGAATATTGTGCATTACTCGACAAATCGGAATTTTGTAATACGATAATGACCTTAGAACATAGATGGCATTAATTTAAAGGGAGATTATATACTTATTTGAAAGAGAAAGAAACATAAAAATAATTATAAAAGATATTTATAATAATAATTGTAAAAAGACACATTATAAGATGAAATAAGAAACGAGAACGCCACTTTTTAGGTCCGAGTCAAGTAGGTAGCCCAATACTTTTAATTTAATATGTGAATTTATGTACCGTTTTTTCACTTGTTCTGCGCGCCGTTACTTTCGGACATATAACGCAGTTTCGTTAGGTGGAATCATTGTCGTCAGTAAATTCATGTGTTTTAATTCGATGCAACGATTTTTAATGATTTAAAAATGCTATACGTAGCATCCAATACATTCACATATTAGATTAAAATTATTGGGCTACCTACATCTTGCTCAGACCTAAAAATTAGCGTTCTCGTTTCTTATTTGATTTGTACATAATGATCCTGATTTAACTCTATTCGTTTATTTTATGGCATTATAATAGAAGTAATTATAAAAGATATACGAGCTATTTTTCTTCTTCATGCTGAGACCTTTCTAAATGACCCTGTCCGTGTAACGTCATACACATAAAAAACATTGTTGCGGGTGTACATAGACTTAGTCCCGCGGTGTAAAAATCAAGCGGTGCGGTTTCGGTACCAGGGTAATTCCACACTCGCCCTCGAGATCGATACGAGTACCGGATGGTACGGAGATAACGAATGAATGAAGAAATCTTGCGGCGAACAGAAACAATATCATCTTGGCTAGTTCGTCACCGACGCACATACGTTTGCCTATCGCAAAGCGTAAAACAATAGTTGAATGCATGAACCGGCATCAATCTCTTGTTAGCTTCCTACCCTTACCTGCTTGATACGGCAAAAAGGCTTTTGGTTTTCCGAGGTTTCCGTCCTCGGTAATAAATCTCTCAGGTTTGAATAAATGGGGCTCGTGCCAGTATAACGGATCCGTGTGAATGGCCCATTGTAATGGAACGACCATGGTATTCTTTGGTATATCGTAATCGCCTATCTGAGTATCCTGAATGGCAATCGTTCCGAATACATTTTTAATTTGACTCCGAATTAGCTTAACTTTTATACGCGCTCAGAAATATAGATTAACCATTGTTTGATCTTAGCACCAGCAAAGCAAAGATTTGACAGCAAAGATACTAGTCATGGTTAGGCTTTGCCTGTCAGTCTCCTTCCTTTCAAAAAATAAAATAAAAGGAAGGAACGCCGCGGCGCATATTTGATTACACTGATTTTTCCCTTTGTCATTTTCGCTATAATTATAGCTTACCTCTATCGTTCCATGAGGGATGCCAACCGGCACTACGCTTCGCAATCTTTGCGTCTCTACAATGGCCGCTTCCAGTCGAATTAAAAGTGGCCTGTCTTCCAAAGTGGGTGGCTTTTGACCCAACAGCTCGTCCATTTCAGCCTGAATTTTTTTCTGCACAGATACAAGGACACATGGGATTCGAAGAGATTGTGCGTACGACGGGTCTTTAATTTCCATTGGGAAGAATGTTCGCTTAAAATAATCTCTCTTACGAAAAGGCATAAATTCAAGGATACGGGCGTACTTGCTCGTCCGGATATGCTGCCATAAAGAGCAGGAACCAGCGAAATGTCGTAAGAGTTGTGTCGGTGCCTGCGCCAAAAAGATCGGCTAGCAGATGATAAAATTGCGGCTGTGTGAAGTATCCATTATCCGCATTGGTACTCATCGCCTCGTCGAAAGCCGCAAGGAAATTATCTGTTTTCTCGCGTCGAGCGCGATGCTCGTCGATAATCTTTTGATATACTTGATGCGTTTTTAATTGGCCATCGACAAGCAGCTCCATCACTTTGCCGTATCGTGGCAAAAATCTAAAGAGTCAGAAACATCCAGCAAAAGAATTCAATAGCCCTCGAATCACGTCGGTTCAAGTTAACTTCTCAACTCTTAAATGCACGAATAATTTGCTCTTTTTCACTGTAACGTATAGTTATAGCGAATTCATATCGCGCTGAGTGCACACTAAGCTTGTTTATAGTCAAGTCTTATATTTAACTTTGTCTTAAATACACGTTCAAAAAGTATTTAGCCAAAAATATGATTCGTGCGGATGCTGTACAGATCATTTTACTGGCTAAGAAATATTTCAGGAGACATTTAAGACGATCTTTAAATGTAAGAATAATTGAAACAAGCCTTAGTGTGCACTCAGTGCGCACTAGTACAAGCAACCGAATTCGCTATCGGTTAAATACCCAAAGAAAAGAAAGAGCAAGAAATATACAAAAATATGAAGAAAGAAATATATTGCTCACGTGTATAATATGTCAACTTACGCTATTCAAATAAAATGCATGCGAAGGAAGATAGAGATTCGCGAAATAATAAATACGTGTCGACGATTGTTGCGATATCCGTATATTAATAGTGTAATTACGTTATCTTACATCCGCTTTACCATCGTTAGAATAAGCTAATTTGATTTTATAATTATAACCTTTTGTTGAGGACGTTTTACCGACAGCCTTCCAGTCTAACTTATGCAAACCTAACATGACGATTTTGCATGAATAAAATTGTTCTTCGCGCTATTTTCTTTAAACAATGATTTGTATTTACTCTCCGCCATCTAGTTTAATTTATCGTGTCACTTGCGTATGCACAAAAAGACAATTACATCTACCTTTCCACGTTTATCGAAACGTACCGCCTTCGATGGAAAAAAAACACAGCATTTGCATGGTAGACGCTGAATGAATCATTATCGCATCATCAACGGTGTTAATTGGCCGTGCGGATTAATTTACTCGGGTTTTCCTCGCGGTAATACAGTTTATCTTTCGTTAACGAGGGTTAAAACGTATCGTGCGCTAAAGAAATCGGCACGACGGAAAGGATCGTCGAAGGATCTCCATCGGGAATAATTTCATACCTGAGAAATGGCAAAAAGTTGAGCGGCCCTGCGACTCCAATATGCTTAACTCCTTCCTCTTGCATATGTCTTAACCATTTCCACAACTCGTCGTCCTCCTTGTAAACTTTACCGAACACGAGGTCGTTCATCATGTTACCCACGCAATGATGAAGTGTCTCGAGCGGATCGATACCGTCTTCCATGGTACGCTTTTTAAATTTCTAAGATATCAATAAGGAAGTATCTCGTTATTATTATCTGCTCCATTCTCCATATGCCTTTAGCTAACGCGGGACCATTTTGAAAAATACCCTGGTAACACCCCAAATTCGCCTTGTTACGTTTGTCCCCAACACGACGGAGTGTCCAGCGAAAATTTTTCTCTCGATATCGCATGCGCCTGTTTTTATGTTTATGACCGTTAAGCGAAAACGATGGCATCGAAATGTCACAGAAATTAATAGCTTCATTAAATGCGATGACATTTCCAGATAAATAAATGTTAATACGCGCGAGTTGAATATTCCTTCTGGAATGAAACGCTCGGTCATCGACACGCTCGTTTAGGGGCAGATTTAGTGACACGGCGGCCTTGTGTTAAATACCCTGGGCGCTTAATTAATTTACCGACGTGCACTCGTTCACGGCCGCGACGATTCTTTGTTCCATATTGTCCCTCCTGGCACCGGGTAATTTCGTCATGCCGAAATTTTTCAGGCATCCGGTCACAAATCTTCTTTGCGCTCGCCAACGGTCACCTTCGGCGCAAATGAGGCCTGCGGAGTGCATAAAGAAACGGCGATAAGAGTCTCGTTCGAATTTCCTCCTTCCTCTCCTTTTCTCTCTTTTTTTGCCCCTCCTTCGCGCGAAGGCGATCCTCGTCGCACCTTAATCACGCGGTCATAAATAAGCCGCCACCCGAACGTGCCTCCGTCGCGTTCCCTCTTGCCGCGTGGAGGCGAGCCGCGCGTATGGTGGGAGGGTGTAAAAAATAGCGAGAGGATTACCGTCATTCCGTAAGTAGGCGCAGCCACTGAACTCGCCGAAGGATAATCCTCGAATGAATAAACAATAATCTCTCACCGCACCCACTCACCTCTCTGCGGCACGTGTGTACGCTCGCGGCATAAGCCAAGGTACGGCGGTCGTCGATTAATAGCGATCGCGATTGCTGATTAGGCTGATGACGGCGATAGTGACAAAGTGTTTATTCGCCGCTGACGCTATCCGCTCGATTCCTCCCGTTTTCCGACTATCACTGTCGATTCCTTTATTTAACCGCTCTCCAAAAATCAATCAGCGAATTATCGCTGAAACCAGTGAATAGTCACTGATTTACATTTACAAGTATACACAGACTTCTATTATATTACACTAGACCGCTAACTAAAGTTGGAAGTGAGGCCACGTTCACATTTCGAAATGTACAAGTTTTAATCCCGTAACACCAACGTTGCACTAATACAACACTCACTTCATGGGCATGCTAAATTATTCTGTCGATAATTGCATTTATTGTCTTCACTTAATACCACTTAATACCACTTTGTTATGTTTAGTATAGAGTCTGTAGTTTCTAGACACCGTGGCCGGTATTCGTGGTCCGTTCTTATATGTAAGATCATCTTAAGTATACTCTTAATGTGTTTTTCACCAATCACAGAGCCGTATTGCCTCTTAAGACAACACTTAAGATGATTTTGAAAGAAGAATCGACTATGAATACCGGCTACGCGTAAATTACTTTCTTGCCCACAGTAAAGATGGCTGCCGCTAAAAAGTGCAGAAAGTGTAAAATAAGCGGCTTCACATCTGCTATACAAAACTATAGGAGTTAGCGGTCTAGTATAATATATACACTGAGAGAAAAAAATAATTCCTACAACTATAAAAATGTGGTCAAATCAAAATTTATCTCTCAAAACTATAATGACTTGCCCTTTGTTGCGCCTTACAGTTTTTAATATGGGGTGGGGTATCAATAGGCTTCCTATTAAAAAATTCAATTTGTTAAACTAATTGTTAAATTGTGTTAAATTACATAGTCATCAAAAGTATATTCAGGTTATTGAGGTTGATCCATGATCCAGACAACTCGCTCTCACATCATATCGGCTCGCCTTTTATACTAATACGGGACGATTTTTACTTACGAGAAAGACTAACGCGCGGTCGCCACGTCGCGGCAGTATGTGGTACTAGTGCTATCTATTCAGGAGGGAATCAGGCGTACGTTTATGTTATTCTTCCCCTGAAGTTTGTGCAACTATAATTCATTAGTTCTTGTAATCGCTCAGTCTAGTTGTAATAATTATAAAACACTTCATAGAATTAAAGTAATATAGTTGATGTTATCTTTCCCATGAAGTTTGCGCAACTATAATTCATTAGTTCTTGTAATCACTCAGTCTAGTTATAATAATTATAAAACACTTCATACAATTAAACTAATATAGTTGATGTTATTTTTCCGATAAAGTTTGCGCAACTATTATTTATTAATTCTCTTAACCATAAATTTAGTGACGACAATTATAAAATAGTTAATTAAACTATGCAAATAATTCTATGACTAATATTTGTATAGTTCTCACCTATATAGTTGCCGTTACTATAATTTTTTCTCTCAGTATAGGAGTCCGTGCAAGTATACCACTGCGATTTTCAATGGTAGGTAGGTATTTTTGACTGAAAATCAGCGACTATTCACTGTTTTCAGTGATAATCCATTGATTGGTTTTTAGAGAGTGCATTTTCTAATTTCCTCCCAAGTTCCCCTTTCTTGAACGCGCTCACTTCATATGAAATTAATTTCTTCAAATAGAAAAAGATGACAACGGCAATGCCTAAGTACGGATGAAATCTCGGGAATCGATTTAAATTCATTCTTATGTACGCAAGCGGTCGCGCTGTAGTTAATGGAAATAATTATGTATTCTTTTTTACTGCAGGCTGGGTAAATTAAAGGATTATTAAACGAGAGACTTTATTAAGATCGAGAGGCGAGACTTCGCGCCGAAGAGTTTACGCATCTGCGCCGCGGCGGTGAAGGTGTGTCGCTCATGTACATCTGCTACGTCGACTTTGCAGCCAGATCACACGCGAGAGTGTCGCCGGCGCGAGAATGATCTCGGAATCTTGATCATTGGTCAATGAGATTATCGAGGTTTACGGTCGCGGTGCCGCGGGAATACAGATCGGGATCTATGGCGCGCAATTTATCAGATTGGTATCTCGGATCCTCTATTCTCTCTTTCTTTATGTCACGCGCGAATCCCTTATCACTCACGTAAGGAAAAAGAGACGAGCAGAAGTACATGTATCGTATGTACAACGAGATATCGCGCTTTTTAATCGGTGCTGGCCGAGAGTGGGAATCGCCTTGATTTTCGGCAGCGCGTCTTTCCGAGGAACGAAAGCGAACTTGCGTCGGGATGAGGGACGAGTGTTTCTGCGAATTTAGAATTCGTCATGTTGCACGCTCGAGAGCGACGAGCGTCGCGAGAAGAAGAAATAATGAAAGTCCGCCGGGGTATAAACGGGTCACCGCGCGACTGCGTGTTTGCGATACTATTTATCATTCGCAGCTTGTTCTAAGAGGCAGCGCTGTCGATAGGTCAGTGTCGTATTTAAATGACGGCAAGAAAACTTTCCGGGATCGCAGGTGCGCCACGTGTGCATTAATCTTTCCTCGCTGATTGATCGATCTTAAATTATCTTCCAAGTACGTGCGAAGAAATAAAATTCACGCGGTGTGCATCTAACTAAACTTTCTTCTTCTTCTTCTTCTTCTTCTTCCTCGTGTATTAGGCTTAAAGCCTGTTTTATCCAGTTCTCGTTCTGGTACTTGGATCATTTGGTTTGACTTTATCTTTGATAGGGTGCTAACCTCCCCGAAGGAAACTTCCCATCTGGAGGGCTATATCCCTAAAGGGGTATATGTGTGGCAAGATACTCTCGGTGGTTGCCACTTCCCTCCGGGAGATTCCGAAAAAAAACGTTAAACTTTCGATCGAATAAATTTTATATTTCTTCACGCTACATCGCTCGTATAGCAGAAAAGTATTGTGTGTTACAGTTTTCCATTCGATGTTCGTGTATTTTGTAGTAACTAAATTATTATACTATTTTATTCGAGGCAATTACAATCTCAGGATTAAGTATTGAGCGTTTATTTCGAAGCTTTGAGACGCAAAAAGAAATATTCTGTGTCTCGGTAACTGAGGCCGGGATTTATACGAGGTCTGTTCAAAAAGTATCGCGAATTTTGAATTTCCGCGGGCTACGTATTCGATTTTCGATTTTTTGTGGCGTTATGTTGGTACTCATGTCCCTCACTCATGCTGACAAGTTCGGCCATTTTGAATGTTCAGTTAATTTTTGACAGCTATTTTGCTTGGACGTGTTTTGGCTCGTCTTCGATTTTTGTCTATTCCAAGAAATGGATCAAAGAATATGTATCAAATTTTGTGTGAAAAACAAAATTAAGTGCGCGGACGCATTCCGAATGTTGACTGTGGCATATGGTGAGGCTACCTTGAACCAAAGCAACGGTGGTACAAAATGTTCTCAGAGGGCCGAGAAGATGTGAACGACGAAGAGCGTGCCGGACGCCCGAGCACGTCAATAACAGACGAAAACATTGATGAAGTGAAGAAAATAGTATTGGCCAATCGTCGAATCACCGTTAGAGATGTTGCTGAGGACCTAAACATATCGATTGGCTCGTGCCATTCGATTTTTACCAATGATTTGGGCATGAGACGGGTCGCCGCGAAATTCGTACCAAAATTGCTCACTTTCGACGCGAATTTTTGGCCAAAAACAACACACTAATGATGCCGCAGCCACCGTATTCCCCAGACCTGGCCCCCTGTGACTTTTTCTTGTTCCCGAAACTGAAGAGGCCCACGAAAGGACGACGCTACGCCACGATTGAGGAGATAAAGACGACATCGAAGGAGGAGCTGAACAAGATCACAAAAAAGGATTTTTTGAAGTGCTTCGAAGATTGGAAAAAACGTTGGCACAAGTGTATAATATCTGATGGGGATTACTTTGAAGGGGACAACATAGATATTCATGAATAAATAAATAATTTTTGAAAAAACACAAAATTCGCGATACTTTTTGAACAGACCTCGTAGTCGGATCTTATATTCAAGACAGTCTTGAATTTACTGGCTACGAAGTATCTAAGGATGATCTTGAGATGTCTTGAACACAAGATCTGACTATGAATACTGGGCCTGACTGTAACGCATTTCCTTCAGTTTTAGGGGAATCCACTGCTCTAACAATATATCGCGAGATATTACAAATTCCACAAGAATATATTCGAAATATGTAGAGATAAGACTGTGCGTAGCTCCGAAGAAGGAATCTCCAAAAGGAAATGACTGCTTATACAATTCTAACTTTGCAGTTCGTTTGTTTTTCATCCTCGCAATGCATCTGCGCGGCAGGTGCGAAGCGGGGAGCGGGCGGGGGGAGGGGGGGGGAGAGAAGACTACGGACAATGAGCTCTCCTTGCCGCGGCCGATTCTTACGCAACTAAACACCCCGCGGTGATTTCAGGGGATGACATCACTCGGGCACGGGCACGGCGAGGATAGGAGGCGCTCACCACGAATTCGCGAACCGCCAGAAATAAACCGGACGGGAGACGGATAATGCATACGCACGTTCGAACGTTTCAGGGCCGGTCATTCCACCTTCGACCGGCAAAAACTCGACGAGTGCAGCGCGAGATGGAGGCGATAGTCGTCCTGTCCAAATACAGTCGACCGATCGATCGTGCGTTTTATGGCGCGCCATTAAAATGCCACGATAGCTTTGTCGGCCGGTTGAAAGGTGTGACTATTCGGTAATGATCCTTCGCAGAGTGTCCGCGACCGAATTATGCACGAGATTCCGAGAGACTGGCTGCGCGAGGAGCCATAAGGAAAATACAAGATCTATTGTATGAAATATAAAGACGTAAAATAAAACAAAACGGTCTTTTTTGGGGGGGTCTCTTGTTAAGGTATCTCGCCGCGCCAGCTTTTCCGCCCGTAATCACTCGGTGTCATTATCGCCCAGATAATTGCGAGTAATTTTCCGATTGCAAGATTCGACGGATGAGTCAGACTAATCGGCGAAGCGATAATAGCTGGTGGTCGAGGAATAGCGAATGCTCTAAGAATTGCTCTTTAAAGATCGGAACGGGGTTCGAATTATTTTTCTAATTGTCGACTATTATCCAAAGAACTGATATCGCAAACTGTTACCATTACTCAAAATTGTAATTAAACTCATCTTTTTTCAGATACTGGGCGTCTCGTTGCCGAAACAATTTCAAAAGCTAAGAATTCGCTTTCTTCACGCAGGTCAACAAACTTTGCTAATTGATCTACCTTCCGCATTAATGCGCACATAGAGCTTGAGAAATTAATTTTTTTTAATGCACTTATCAGGTTTTTATTAAACGATCGCGAGCAATTAAAACGCTGCTCCTTCCCACTTAGCTTGTGTTTTCCTTCGGAACTTTCGACTCCTAAATGAAGTCATTACAACAAATGTGTTCTTAATATACTATTCCTTTCTTAAATATTGGCCGGATAATTACTTGTTTGTCAATTCGCTCGTTAATCGAGCATCAGTACATATGCGGAATTCAGGGAAAAAGTTACGAGGCCGGGCTCGACATTTCAGTATTTTATCGAGTGACAGGAAAGCATTAAATGTCGCGTTTTTCTTTACTGACATCATGGAAATCGTCGCAGCGATTTTCTTTTACGCGGCGTGCATCGTATGCGCAGTACATCCCACGACTAATTGCGTCAACTACGAGAAAGCTGGGGGACCCCCAGATGATTACCGACGACCTTCGGGCACGCGGGTCGTGACAGGTCGACGATGTGAACGCCGGTCGTCCATGCAACGCTCTGTCGCTCTTAACGGGAGAGGCCGTCGGCCCGTCCTTGCGGAGCTAACTGTAATTCCCCGCGGATGCAGAGCAGAACTGTCGACGACCGGGAGAACTTCCTTCAAGGAGACCGATAAAAGTGAGAGTCCTTCGCAGCGGCGCGAGCCGCGGCCGGCCGGTCCCGGGTTCGCACGGACGTGCCTAACCTACCCAATTGCGGGTAAACCGCTTGTTACGAAAACGGGAAAAGATTGATGGATCCCGAACGGCAGCCAGCGATCGAGCGAGCTCCGATACGTAATCGTTAGTCAGATGAGCGTGCACTGAAGGCGCGTGAGACGACCATTTATTTTAATTATAACGAACACATAGTTGTTAATTGGCACGAATAACGTTTCTCTTTAACAATTGAAAAAAAAACACACTCTAGTTTATAATAATTTACCTTTACAAATACGTTTATAGGTAAAGGTTTGCCATAGTAAACACCGAGCATCAGCTGCATTGCATTTATGTCATAATTTCTCACTCAACAATGTAAATGTGTCATACGTTAACATTGTTGGGTGAGAAATTGCAACATAAATGCAATGTAACTGATGCTCGGTGTTTACTGGGTTACAAATAAGTATATAAATAAGTTGGTGGTATAAACGAGTTTTCAGAACTGGAAGCCGCTCGGGCCGAACGCAAAGTATAATACATTATGGATAGCTCTACAGCGCAACGATGAAAGCTGTACAAAAGTAGTAGATGCTTAATAATTATGTAGAATGAAAAAAGGGAGATACAAGGATACTGCGTGGGGAGCACAGGATCGCCGTAAAAATGTGAAATTCCACCCACACCCAGTCCGGCGCTCGAAAGAGGAAAACAAGCCGTCCGCGCGGGAAAATCGCGGACGTCTTACGTCAGTGTTACACGCGCTTGTAATAAGCCAGGCGCGGGAATAGTCTCTTGGAAGCTCGGCTGTAATGTTTATTTTGCACGCGCGCCTGGCTGCACTGTTGAGTCAGTGCTGTGGTATGCCAAGTCCGATTGGAACTGCGACGTTTCTATAACGATTTAGATCATCGCGTTACGCGAACGTTCGCTTCTGCTCGTTACCTTCTTCGAGCAAGAAGAAGCTTACGTCAAGCGCAGCTAAATTAAAAACGTCAACTACTTCTGCATGTATCCCGATACTCAATTCGATTGAGAATTTAGGGAGGGAAATTCTGACATGATCGATATTCTCTTCGTTAAAAATTGAACGGAAAAGCGAAACTTAAACGAAAAAAAAAATGGAGAAACAAATTTCAATGTTATTTCAGCCTCTCAGAAACCAAACTGATCAACTTTCTTTTTTGTAATTCTTTAATTTTAATAACAGAGCGTATGATTATCTTACACACTTTCTTAATTTTTTAATTAATTTCCTTTCAGTTTTATTTCATACAAGTTAATCAGTTTTGGCTTCTGAGAGATTTAGTTTTTTTCTTTACGCGCGCCACAACTGCCACTTAATAATTTGCGAATTATGGATAATATCAGGAGAGGACAGTCAAGTCAATGAAGAATATATGCCTAGGTACGTTTTTTACGATAAGAATCTTTTCGTGATCGTTGACGAAAGAAAAGGACGACGACGTTACCCGAGCAATTTTGGTATAAGTGGCCAAAAGTCGGTCGTCCTCGTCGAAGGATTCTGCCAAGCGAATCGCGATGTCATAAAAGTGAATCGTGACAGAGCGATCTTTTTTTTTTCTTTATCGGCCGAAATTAGCCGTCGACGTGTTGCAGTTCGGGTGGCAGCGGCAGCACCAAGGACGTCGAGAATTTCAAGTTTCGTCGACCCGCTTAAAGGCCAACGCCGTCGCATCGTTCAGACACTTTTGATCGCCGCGATGCAGGTCGATGCACCGCGGTAACGAGAGTGGCGGCGACGATCTATCATTTTCCAAGATCAAGTCTTTCCCTCCCTTCTCTCCCCTCCCTCGGAGAGGAGGCGCACCTTGCCCTCGCTGTACAAGGTGTAATGCGACAGTCTGAGAGCCGCTCTCTTAGACTGTAATCCCGATGCCGTCGTGTAATCGGCTTCAGTAACGATGTCTTCGATCTTTTTTTCTACACTCGTTATCGGGATTAACGGCGCGCGAGTCGCGTCATATCGCATTTTGGCACGTTTGTTTTAATTAACAATATTTATTTACTTTTATAAACAATATCATTTTGTAAGAATGAAATTCACTTACAATGGCACGCTTCTGCTTTCGCGATTGTACTCCAAATTATCGTTTAGTTATAAAATCGCGATATATCGCATTGCGGAAAGCGTCACAAAACTTCCCGAGTAAAAAATTGTTAGGGCTAATTCAGGCAACTGAAGGCCCCGATAAGGATGATAACAGGATTCCTTAAAAAGGGATACTCTACTATTGTCACATCGGCGCCTTATTAAATATTGTTAAAAATGCCATAGTTCCACGAATTCAGGGATGTTCTACAATTATCATATCGGAGCCATATTGATATTATTAAGGATGTTCTAGTTTCACAAATTCCCTCATAATAGGATTTGATAAACGTTAGCCTGAATAGTGCTAGTACCACTCGCTGCCGCGACGTAGTGACCGCGCGTTAGGCTTTCTTGGTAAAAATCATCCCGCAATATAAAAGGCGAACTGATTACAACAGGGCAGCGAGTTGTCTGGATCATGGATAAACTCAATGACCTGAATATATTTTTGATGACTATATAATTTAACACAATCAAGAAATCAGCTTAAAAAATTAAATTTCTGCTCGGAAAGCCTTGATTAAGGATAGGGATTAATATTTTAAAAGGGCCTGATTACGTTTTCTTATGAGGTCCTGATAATATATTTCTTTATAAGGCCCCAATAATATTTCCTTTTAAGGTCCCGATAATATTTCCTTACATGGCTCTCATAAACTATTTGTTACAAACTTTTCAGGAGCCCGATCATTTATTACGTATTAGGGTCCGATTAAGAAAAATTGATCAGGACCTTTTCACAGCCTTATTAACTTTTTACTCGGGTTATTATCCATATTAACGTATCATAAAATGAAATTGTTTCCGAAGCAAAGAACATTTTGCATGCGACGTGCAGTTTTGCAAGTATTATTCTAGGACTTAATTTAAATGCGAGAAACAACCGATTATTTCCTGGTATCCCCAGTATTCCCGGTAGACGTGTCTTATAAGGACTAACACCACTCTCACTTTCGGTCCGTTTCCCAGAAGCCTATTAATACTTTGGTTTGCACCGCCGGCCATTTTGCCGATCATTCTCCGTTACCTGATTCAACCCGTCACCGGTATTCGTGGCATTTCCGATCCTTCCTATCTCCCCCCCGATCTCCGCTCGCGTTTGCTCGTTATAATAGATTTCGCTAGAACTAACTTCCTGGAACTAGTTCATTCGTGGAAATGCCGCTATTGTAGAATGATTTACAAGTCTCAGGCTGTATTGTATATTCTGATTGCTTTTCGTAGGGATTTTGAATGAGGGAGACATATATATTTTCTAAACTCAAATTATCGCTGTAATTTAGTAACTGCGTTAGCATAAAATACAAATTAATAGAATAGACAGAACAAAAATTAGTAGACAGTATGCTTGTAAATTCATACATTTACAAGTACACATATTATGTTTTTTTAAATATAACTTTAAGAAACAATAGAAAGAAGAATTTATATAGTGTCGAAATAGAATTATGCTAGTAATTGAATTAAACGATTGTCAAAGCCCAATTAACAGGATCGAGTACAGACAAATAAGGCGACAAATAAATTAAAACTATAAAGCCGTCGAGGGCAACATCGTAATTCATGATTCACATCTTAATTCTTATCCTTTGCCTTTTTTATTTTTACCTCGTGATTGGTAGAATTCTATGAAAGGCGAATTGGTCGGTCGATTCGGCAATGCGACGCGCGATACGAGCAGAGACTTGCGTAATATGTTTACGGACGGCGCGTTATCGCCATCTCGGCGCGCTCTATAATAAATTAACACTATTACGCACGGCATTATCCGGTGTGGCGGGGCAACCAGTTTGCCGACCGCATAAGAAATGCGAGCGCGCCCATAAAGAGGCGCGTGTAAACGCGCTGTCGGATAATCACTGGTTGCGCCGTCAGAAGGCACGCGTCGGTATTCTTCCCCGTGTCCATCTGTCACGTAGACATCGCCATCATCGATTTATGTGCGGCGTTTCTCTCGTAAAATTTTATCGGGCCGCTAAAGTACAGGACACAAAATTAGCCGCCGTAATGCCAGAGGACGCGATGCAGAAATAATTGAAAAATATGGATAATTTCCCCAAGTACGCACATTGTACCTTACCAAGAGAAACTGAAATGAAATTTTATTTACGACGCGAACAAATTTAAGTAAACCGAGAGGATGTATTTAACGCCGATAATTATATTAGTAATTAATGTTTAACAGTACAAGTAGAATAAGCGTTATATTCCTTATATTCTATTGTATTTAATCTTCTGCAAGCGGTTTTTAACACTCGCACATTAAAAGAAACTTTTTCCAGATGTATTTACGCGCGGTATTAAAATTTCACCGAAAAAAAATGTTGCTACCATAGCTAATCATGGTTTGCTAAAAATATTTCGCTGCCGTAACTACAAATTTCTGAACCACAGCAAACGGTTCGCTGTCGCAGCCAATACAATAGGAACAGTAACAAGAAATTTAGCTATCACAACTAAATATTAGCTGTCCATATTTTACAACTGAAATTTAGTTACCGCATGCAGTTTTTAGCTATGGCAGCTACATTTTTTCCACGTTCAAATACAGTTAAACTATTGCTGAAGATAGCATTTTATAAAATACATGATGAGTGTCCAGTTTTGAATACAACAATTCTGATACTTTAAACTATTGTAGATAGTATTAGTAAATGTTATTGGTTTATTTTATATAATAAATTATTATTACGTTATATTTTATCTTATATTTGTTGTCTACAAATATGTCTGTAAGTTTAATAAATGTATTTCCCTTCTTCATCTCTACAGATTCCCAGTCAGCAAAATGTTGGCAAATTGGTAGCAGATTCATCAAAAACCCACACCAAAACCATAGCCGTCTGTGTCCGTATTTGGCTTTTATTTTGCCAACATAATCTGTAAAACATACGCTGTCAACAGATTGTCGGCAGAAACAGAGCAGGTCCACAGCAGATTTTATTGTAATAATTTCTGCTGATATACTGGCAACATGTCAAATATATCAGTTCTTGTATGTTTCTGCCTTCAAAATCTGTACCGACAGATTTTGCTATCTGGGTTGCTTGATTATCTTCTTCTTCTTCTTTTTCTTCCTCGTGTATTAGGCTTAAAGTCTGTTTTATTCAGTTTGTTCTAGTACTTGGAGCGTTTGGTTTTACTTCGTCTTCGGTAAGCTGCTAACCTTGCCGAAGGAAACCTCCAACCTCCAACCTGAAGGGCTATACCCCTCGGTGGTTGCCACTTCCCTCCGAGAGGTGGCGTCCGAAAAAAGCAACGGTGTCCGTGATTGAATTTGAACTCGGATCTTTTCGTTCATTTTGTTTACTAAGCAGCGCACATTCTCTGTGCCACGCTCGCCACATTGCTTGATTATCAATTATAAAATTGAAGTATCGGATATATAAGGAAATATAAATAAAAAGCTATTGCTCGAAAAAGACGAGAGGGTGACAATGCGTTTTTATCGATACTTGGATTCGGAGACTTGAACGCGCGGTGATGTGCACGCGTCAAGTGCGCATATGCTTAACAATAAGTAGTATAATGGTCCGCAATGACCGACTCGTCTGATTAGTCCGGCCCTCACTACTTGAAACAAGCGTTAGACACTTCGGAGAGTCTCCCTTTCCAAGCCGAATGCTCGCGGTCGATCTATGTTTAGCGAAAGTTGACGTATCACAAAATCTGTACCCGTGGAGTACCTATTGACGGAGGCGTGGCTAAGGTCTCCCCACCGAACGTCATTCTGACGGAGAGAAAGAAAGGAAATCCACGGCGGGAGGATCTTTCCTGAATGCCCTGGTGGGGCATCCGCGAGAAGTGGAAGAGGGCTCTCCTCCGAACGCAGGAGCCTCTCGTGAAAGGTAGCAGAAGCATCTCAATGTCGCGAGGTGCACGTGCGAAGGATGTAAGCTGAATGTAAGCGTGCATGCGTCACCAATTCCTCGTCAATTCGTCTAAACTGAGCTAGCTTCGCCACAACCGTTTTTCGATCTTAAATTGCTTTCATTTTATCAACCTTTCATTGTTTTGTCACGATTCTCTCTACAATTTTTACAGGTGATTTCGCACTTTTCATGATTTCACAAAGTAATACTTTGTAAGGTAAATGCAATCTGTTATTTGTACGGTGAAAATTTGAATAAATTAGAGAGTTTTATAATTCATCAAAATATGTGTGCAATCTATAAAAGCTGCAATAGTATTTCTCGATGCAAAAGTGGCAATAAAGGAATTTTCGTTAATAAAAGATATACATGTATACTGACTTTTTAAATTGAACTTACTTGCTTCTCTGTGTAAAATTAATTTCACATCGTTACTCGTTCTACACGCAAAACCGCATCCAAAGATTTGACTGCCAATCTCTGCTTACTCACTTTGTTTTATCAATTTATTGCTCTGACCATGAAATAAATTTGTCGCACAGTGCCAAGCTGAAAGTTATTTAACAACTATGCAGGCACGATATTAAATATCGCGTGCGAAACTGAAGAAGCCGATTCGAATTACCCGAATAGGAGCATAATGCGAATTCGCGTTGGCTAATCCCGAGATCGATATCGCGGTCAACTTGTGATGCACGCGAGTATTTATCGGCGCGCCGCTAGATCGGCGCGCATGTAAAAGATCGGCGGCGATAGCGGCGAAGGAAATGAATGGAGAAATCACGGGGCCGTTGACTTGGAGACATGGCGCCTCGTAAACATCGCCGAAGGCTCACGTACACACGCGTGTATGCACCGGGCATCGAGAGAAAAAAAAAAGAAAGAATGAAGAGGAAAGAAGACATACGGCGGGGGGACAAGGGGGGCATAGGCAGCGGAGGAGAGGGAGAGAGAGAGAGAGAGAGAGAGAGAGAGAGAGAAGCGCGCCGAAGACGGCAGAGGATTGCGAACGGGAGAATGGGAGCTTTCGAAACGAGGTGTAAAGGTACCACCGGGTCCCGTGGTACACTTTGCTGTGAAATTATCGTCTCGCTCAACCCGGCACGGCACGGCACACAGCACCGGCTTGGCTCCGCTCCGCTCGGCTCGCTGCCGCTGCCGCTGCCGTCGCTGTCGCCGACGACGGAATTTGTGGCCTTGCGCCGGCGAATTTTCAGCCGGCGGGCGAAACTTACGACCGTTCGAGTAACCCTGTTTTCGTCTGGAAACAAAGGCCGCGCCGCGCACAAATCAGGGACTAACGACAGCGCTCTGGCTGGCGAACGGTAATTCCGACTTCCGATCGTGTACGTCGACAAGCTCGGGCGTCTCGATTTTTTCATGAGATTAGAGCGACGAAGAAGCTCGACGAAAGGCGACACGTTCGCCGCAACACCCTTTTATCTATATCGAGTATTATTTCCGCGGTACTCCCTTTATCTCAAGTAACGGCTCGAAGACTCGTATGCAGAGGACCCGCTATCAAACGTCGCGTCGCGATCGGTGACGTTAGATCGTAAATCGAAAATCGTAACGGCACTTAGATCTAGAGTCCTCCTTATCGCGAGAACGGGACCATCGGAGTAGACTGACCAGCTCTATTCTACTCTTCCTTGGATGGTCCACACCTGGGACCATCAGATCAACACATCGCGGTTCTCTATCTCGACGTCACACCGCGACATCGCAATGAGTTCCGACGAAATTTACGCGAACGTACTCGTACATTGTGCAGTTCATTCTTACAATCGCGCTCTAGACAATGTTAAAGTAACGACTCGCGAGTTCTTTCCGCGATATTTCGCCACTTGACTTTAGGCAAGCCTTTATCACTGGCCCAAACATTTTGTTGCAATAGACGGTGTCTTTGAATCAGAGTAACGGATTAAAATACTAAGTACTTGGCGCATTTTCATTTATTTCAGGCCTCCCATGTGGTAGGCACTAAAAGATTCGTACGAGGCAAAGTTTCGACCGAGTGGGATCGGAACGCAGGCTCTAGAACGAGAGTTGCGCGTTACTTTCGAGCGTATTCTAACGATTTAAACGCGGGAATGTCCCAGGTGCTGTTAGAACGGCGTTCGCGAGCAAACACGATGCGTTGCCGAAAGGAATCCATTTGTCGTCGACGCCCGAACCCGAGGTGTCTTCACGAAATGACTTTCACTGTGCGTACACGTCGGATTAACGCGGAAGAAATGCCTTGTAGGTCGGAGGTATTAACGAGATCGCAGAGACAACGGGGCGCGACCCGGAAGCTCTCTAAATCCTGCGAGGACCGAGTCGACCTCGTTCCCTTTTTCACGAAACGACCAAGATGCTTCAGCTTCTTCTTCTTCTTCTTTTTTTTTTATGAATCCTAAAACCGCCGAACGGCAGATACGTTTCTCAACTGTTTATTTAGTGGGTTGGTCGACGAGTCTATTACCGTTAAGTTCTATTTCAATAACTGCCCTTCCATTACGACCGTCTATTGTTACTTCCTGACGAGTCATGCACGCAATGTGATACGCTGAGAGAGCGAGCATCTTGAAGGATCGTTGTAACTGAAGATCGAGACAACAAGATTGAGAAAACCCTTCTCAAACGTATGCCCTTATTTAACGGCCCTTAAAAGTATTTCACGTCTACACAGAGAGAAAGGTTTCTTTGGATTTAGTATTCCTATTTATTTGGTTGAAATTTGTTTCATTAAAACAATATATGCTTATACGAAACATTATATGTTTTGAATAAGAATTCTGTTGTTTTATTCAAACAACCTGTATTATTTGATAGAAAAAACACTATTATTTGAAGTAATATCTTTCAATGAAATAATTATATTATTTGGCCAGGCGCTTATATAAAGTTTGGTGCTGCCACTAGATGGCCGCCGAACTCGTAAGTAAAATCGCGGCAGCTATGATATACAGGGTGTCCTGAAATT
>NW_011967048.1:24817-42363 GCF_000949405.1 Vollenhovia emeryi | reverse complement strand
GCGACCGCATCAGCAGACGCAGTTTAATCATTTAATGGTCTATTTTTTATTATGGCTGAACATAGTGTACTAATTCAGTGTTTATCTTTCTTCTTTTAATGAAGGGAAAATTCTAATGTAGAGGGAGAAAGATGTATGCATATACATTTGTTTCACATATTTTCTATCAAACGATAATGCTGTTTGAATGAAACAATAATATCATTTAGATTAAAGAGAATATTCCTTTCGTTTCAAACAAATATTTTACTTCTGACAAAGATATATATTATTTCAAATTCAAACAATCGTACTTGTTTGTTAATTCAAACATTGATTTGTTTCGACCATTTCAAATATCAAATTTGTTTGGATACAACAAAATTTATTAAATCCAAAGAAATCGTTTTCTCTGTGTACTGACTCTTCCATTCGAAGTAAACGGAATAATTGGAAACGACGAATTTTGAATAGAACCCACAATCTTATGTTTGTTACATTCGATTTGTAAACTTCTATGCTGCCTCTTTCTATACTGTAGTTGAAGAATTTAACTCGTTGCCTCCAGACCTTTCTTCCTCTTACATGTTTTATTTCGAGCGGCCGTTCGATTTCAATTTTTTTTTAGTTCTTCCTGCGATCTTTAATAAATTTATTACACTTTTCTCAGCTGCTTCCGCTTCTGTGGCGGATTTATTCTTATTTAAACGTAACGTACAACATTTTACTCACCGTATCCCTTCATTATTCCGTGCGTCAGGTACAATGGCGCCCGGCCGGCAAACGCATCCTTGGCAAAGGTCTGCCTTACCAGCTGTGGATCCGATAACAATACGGTGTACACAGAACCCATCCGTAGACCACAAACCGGGCCATATTTCCTCGCCAGTTCCGTCAGCGACACGTGAGGACGGACGGGGTCTAGCCATGGTAGATAACCGAGCAGTGGGATCCCGCAGGGTCCCGGCGGAAGTCGAAGTTTGCGATTTTTATAAAAGAAGACGTAGACAAGAAGCACGAGCGACACGCTCAGGATAATAAAGGCTATCATTGTGATCCTGTTTCAGCGGAAGCGGTGGAAACGCGATGCTGCGTCGCCTGCAAATTAAAGATATGATGCTTTTGAGCGCGACAGTGCACTTTTTATTTCCGGCAGAGAGAGAGAGAGAGAGAAAGAAATTGTACGATGCTGGTCTCGTTGCGAGATTCTCAAGCGAGATGCAGCGCGCGCGCAAAACGATGGACCATTTTCGTAACGAATAATCGAGTCGCTCGAATCGTCATCGCGCCCCGTGAAAGACCCTCGCGCGGATGCAATAATAAATTACGCGAATGTGCCCGACGACTCCCCTCGGTGAACGTTCGTAATCGAGGGAGCGCGATTCCACCATTCCAGGAATGGCGACAACGGCAGAAGCGAATGACAAACACAAACCTTTCTCCGCGTCTTATGGCGCGCGCACGCACTTGTGAGCAAAGTTATATCTCATTAGCGAGGCACGCGCACGTACACAATCGCGGCGAGGATAAGGAACGATTCCGTGCTGCGACTACGCGATATAGGCCGACACGTGGTCAAACACGTGCCGGTGAGCCGGCGATGAATCGAGGAAGCTTACTTTCGATGGCGCGCCGGCGAGATTTTTATTAGCCATCACCGTCAGTTCGGTTCGCGAATGCTTAGCGGTTACGGCATTTCGTTTTTTTTTATTGTCATTCAAACCGCTGCGTGTAAAGTTGACCCTTTCACGTCTAATGGATAATAAATGTTTCGAGTTTCCCGGATAAGAGAGTCTCCGAGTAGCCATGAGAACACCGCACTTTGTGATTGATATCGATTGACTTCTTAATAAATGTTTAAACCCAAGTGTATTTATATAAATTTATTTCAATAAATATATATAGGTTTAAATGATAATTGTTAAATGATTATTTAAGAAAATAATAATTGATTTATTAAAATAACACGTTCTATTTTACATGTATTATTTTAATCTCAAATTTAGAAAACAGTTTCACACGCAACAATCTTGAACTTGTGTATTCTTTAACACTAAAAGAACCAGCCCCGTTAAAATGACGGATTTCTTGTTTTTGATTGAACGACAGGAATTATTAAGGTGCTGTTATTGGAATTTATGTTGACTCTTGTAGAGATAAGAAATGATTGTAAATGCAGTTACCGATTAAATTTGATTGAAAAAACCGATCACAGTTTTCATCGGATGTACAATTTAATCGGATATATTCATTTGTTATTAATGTAATTAACTGTAATTAAGCCACCTTAATGTCTGTATTTTCATTTATTTACTTGATGTCCGATATTCACCCGTAACTTGTTTTTATATCTACTTTTATATACTGTAAAATTATACTGAGAGAGACTTGTTAATAAAATCGAAATGTTCACTTAATTATTTGCAAGTTAATTAATAGATAATAAAAAGATATTCACAGGATCTTATCTTATCAATCTCATAATTAGTGTTTGCATAGTTGGCTCTTCTCTCCCTTTAATTTACATAACAAATCAAATGAAAGGAGAGTTTGCTTATTGTCACCGGTAATGATAAAAAATTGAGACGGTAAACTTATAGTCAACCCAACTGGCTAGTTATTTAATTAGTTTATTACACAACGTTTCGACTCTATTCTTTTGGGTCCTTTTCGAGTGGTACTAAGTCAGTCATCGTCGAATAAGACAGGGTCGAGTTGTAAAATATATGTATACGAGTGAGCACTATGGTAGCTGGGCTCGAACAGTTTGAGCCCATAAAATGAACCCACTTAAAAATCTCCATCAAATCGAGGTGGTAAATTAGATACGCATGCAACGCTGATTGTTCTAGTATTAAATTTTGTAAAGTTTTAATAAGAATTTTGGAGGTTAATGTATTTTACGTATCACACAAGCCATGCTTGTTGAATAAGTTATGATTTAAAAACACCGATATTCTTAATGCGTAACAATTACATGAAATATTAGTTCTGAAATATTAGTCGGAAAACTCAGGAAACAAGTTTAACATTGTGCGAAACTTACCAAATCTGCCAACACCGGAATCTTGCCGCAGAAGCTGGCAGCCACGATGCCCACGTCTTGAATGATATTATAACTGATTGAGCGGGAATTATAAAACTCGAATCTGCAGCAGAGAAAAGATATGCGCGATTTTACATAAAGAAATGTACAGATAATTAATACTTACGTGATAAATGTTGGTGGGGATAAACACTGAACTATAAATGTACATACAACTGTCGTTTTTCGAAGGAAGTATTGTATATATTGTAGGAAAGACTATAACACGCGTTGTAACAGCGACCACGATATCGAGCTAAGTGTCGTTGCCAAGCAGTTGACGAAAGTGATCCCTCCAGATCGTTTGACTACCAAATGAACTCCTTCTTGCTGCGACAGCAGATATGTGTACCGTGATATTCGACGACACTAAAGTAGAGTTGACGTTTTCACGGGTATTAAAAGTCAAGATAAAGCCTTGTTCGTAAGAATTTAACAGTATTTAATGATTTTTTCTGAACAATTATTTAAAGGCATTGCAATATTTCGACTGACCAGAAAAATATGATATCGATATATCACGCTTAGGTAGTGTCACTTATATTTAACGTGGATTGATTTTGGTGTGTTAGGAATTTGTGTTATGAATTATGAAATGTATACTGTAGTAGGAGTAAAGATTGGATTTTTGTGCCCAATTAGTTTCAAGATCTTTTTCAAATAGTCGTAAATTGCGCGGACAAGTATTCCCGACAAAGCAGATCACTCGATTCATAAAAAATCAAAATGACCTGTTTACACTCCTGTTTGACACTCGAGTAAAACTCAGGTAAAATACGCAAGACTTGACTTCGAGCTATTTCTATTTCTGCAAATGGCCTTTTTCCACAAAAAAATGAAGGTACTATAAGTGTATAACTCGAATACAGAGTAACCTTTCAACCTTTTGATAAATAAGCAGATATTTTCTAAAGCTTTGGTCATTCATGAAAAATATTGCAAGTCCAATTCAGACTTTGAAACAGAGTAGCTGTGTGAAAGGTTGCATCCCTACAATTTTTTTTTAACTTTATGAACGAAATGATGAGTACGTTTGTTGGAAATTAGGCGCCAAGTTTATTAGAAAAAAGGTCGTGGCAAGTGCGTTGATCGAAATTCTAATTAAATTCAATTAAATATTGTGTTTTCCTATATTTATCTACCGTGGGTAAATAAAAGCTTCGCGTAATCAACCAGTTCCTCGTAAGTCGCATTTGTGGTTATGAGAGAACGTTATAAATGTATTCCTAATGGTTTTTATATACGTAGACGCATACAAAACTACCAACGACCCGTTGCCCTTATACACACACACACACACACACACACACACACGATTGGCCTTCTCGACTCACTTTACGATCCTGTGCGCTCACCTCCGCTCACGTGAGAGCTGTCGCTCGCCTTCGCCAATCACGTGCGAGTTTATACGTGCCCCTGCAGGCCGAATTCAATTTATTTGATACGTGCCCGAACGCTCGCGTTAAAGCGAGGGAGAGAAATAAAAAAAGGAGAAGAAGAGCTCAATTTCCTATCGACCTACTGGCCGCCTGAAGAATTTCGGTGGCTACTTCAACCGTCGAAGACGCTCCTCGACTTCTCGGGAAACTGTATTTGAGAAATAACGAGAAATTTTGAATCTTTTAACACTAATACTCGAAAGAACTATTTATGGCAATATATTTATGCAATCGTATTAATTGGCTACAATAGAGAATCTCGAATTAAGACCGGAGACTTGTCGCTAACCGGATTGGCGAAGACAGTTCGATGTCGATAATTGATGCCTCTAAGTGTGAAAATGCTGAAAATATGCGAAATATTCTATTTCTTTAAATTCGTAATAATACTTTGTTTCACCTTCAATTTATTTCACAAAACTGAATCAAATATATATCGCGTGGAAAATTAAGAATGATTCCTTTCTTTCTTCGATTTAAGATGAAAAACTTACAACGGACAGTAATGACTTTCTCCCGCGCTTCGTTTAAAGCGCGACGGAATGAAAAATGCGCCTCGAAAACGTTTTGCGGGAAGTGACGAGCTGCTGAGCAAATCGGTGGGCGCACAAGCCGCCCTCGGCGCGTGCAGAATCCGCTCGCGCGCTGCAGATAAATCTCGAACAACGCGTGTTCACACACAACGAAGATACGTGAGGACGCCTGCTATGCCCGTAGCCGCGGAACGTGACGGGCGCGCCACTTTCCCTCCGCCGTAAACCGAACTGGATTGTGCGGAGGAGGAAGAGGAGCAGGAGGAGTCTCGCTCCGGGAGAGGATGACGAAGAAGAGGAGACGAAGGAGAGAAGACCGAAACGTGATCGGCCGTGCACGTTGCACGGTAATCGAAACGCACTCTTGGGACTCACCTACGACGGACGGCGGATCGCACGCACTCGGAAACGTGAGGCACGTTGGTGATAATTGCGCGAACGCGCCGCGCAATTATCATCGATCGTACCGCTTTGCAGCGATACCCGACCGAGAGGTCGTCATCGAGCTTCCTCGGAGGCACGTGCTTAGCTAATAAAGGTCCTACCCTACTAACACAGAGTGCATCGGCTAAACATTGGTTAAACGTTGATCCAGTGTCTAGCCAATGCACTGTGCCACGAGGGATATTCTCGCGTGATCGGTACAAGCTTCACTTCCATCCGACAACACGCGAGGAGTGTCCATACGCTGTATCATAACTCGCCGGAGATGAATGATTTAATTTTTGGATTTCCAGGTGTACGCACTGAGAAGAAAGGTAGCATTTTATGTCCGATCGCTCTGCAATTTCTACGTCAGATGAGCTTTTAAGTAAAAAATTTGCGATCGCGAAAGAAAAAGGTGACGTTGAATATTTCCAGTTCCCCAAAAGAAACGGAAGACTCGTGGGTTCGTTTTCTGGCCCAGAAATTAATTGGCGAGTTGCCTCAGCCTCACTTCCTCCGACAAAGAGGCGCTAAAACTTGCGATCGATAACTCCACGCCACGGCGTGATGGCGCGATTATGGGGAGAAATGGAGGAAGAGAACGAAGGGCGGACGTCGACTTCTTAATCGGCTCCTGCTCGGACCTCGATGAATAATACGAACGGCCGCTGATGAGAGATCAGTAGCCCCTGCGGTGGACCACCGCGCGACTCCCTCTCCCTTTTCCGCGAGACCCCCTTTGCCTGATTCTGGTATGCACCGTCGACCGCGGAACAAATGCTATCTGACGGGACGTGCAACGACCGACAAAGGTCACTCGCGACGTTAAATCTGCATATCGTTTCTCGCGCGTGTCTCGTTCATTCTCCTCCGGCGCGCTGAATCGGCCGGCAGGTAGGAACACCGCTAGGATCGCACTGGGCAGACGGTCGAGGTGGATGCGGCAGCGTCTGATTCGATATCGAAACGCGGGAGATTCCTGGAAGGCGCCAGGAAGACGGTTCCACGATTGACGATTTTTCGTGTCGTACCGTACGATCGAGCGAAAGTAACACGAGTGTATTCTCAACCGCCGTGTAAAAAAAAACCGGTTCGACTTTTGGTACACGCCGGGAGACCAATGTAAAGTTGATTAATCTGGAAACAGTGAAGAACAGTAAAATTTGTAAAATCAGTTTCGTTAAATTTGCCACATTAACTATAGTCCTCTTTCCATTCTTCTCTTTTCTTCTCCTTCTTTTACTCTTAAACTTAGGAAGACTATTACTCTTCCTTTTACAATGTTTGATTCTGTTTGACTCTTTCTTTTATGCATATAGAATATTCTTACATAGTCGTGACAATGCGGAAATTTGAGACGGTCGTAATAAACAGTAGTTCCTTTCTTTTAATGGTCGGAGACGAGAGAATAAGCTCTTTGCAGAAAAGAGGAAGAAACGCGAGAGGAAGCACGAGAGTTCGTCGTCTCGTCTAATGCGGCTAATAACCTCGCCTAAACCCGGTCGTCGTACCGGGTACAGACAGAGGAGAGGGATGAATAAAAAAAGGAGCATGGTGCAGAGCGAAATAGAGGTGGGAATGGGACAGGGAGGAGGCAACCGATAGTTTCGAAATTCCGACGCAGATCACCGCACCACCGATCACGGCAGATAAATTGTAGAGCTCAATAGAATTAATCGCGGTGATCGATGTGCTCCAGATAATAGCTGCCCGCGTTAAGAGATCGTTAAGCCGCGCCGCCGCCGAGTCGTTGAACCACTTTGAGTAATCGGTGGTTTCATCCTCGGACGCATCCAGTCTGGTTTTCGCGAATCCGAGGAGTAAAGTACGGTCTGTTATAAACTCACACGCATCCCTTCAACTGTGTATTGTAAAAAGAACGTTAAAAAGAACATTTATACGTACTCTCGACTGATTATAACAATTTTAACAAATCCTCCACTTGACGATCAACTACAAGATTTTCGGTCGAGCTGGTTCTTGATAGCTTAATAATATTTCTGTGTGAATTTATATTATATTTTTTTTAACTCAGTAAATTGCGCGTCAATTCGTTGGTCTTAAAATACAGTTGCTTGTTGAAACAGTAAATCCGCATGCTTAAATCTACTCAACTTTTAATGTTAATAAGTTAATAATCTTATACTTGAATCACTGTGAACAACTTATCGCGAAAATTATCACTTCAAGGTTCGAATCTGGACTTCTCTACAATCCGTAACGAACGTCTTTGCCAATTCGACCGTTAAAGTATGTAGTGATATTTAGCGCAATAAAAAATAAGGAGAACGTCTTCTTTCAAACAACGTAATTAACCGATAATAAGTGAAGCAGGACCGATATGTTTAATTCATAGTTATCCTGTTTTACTTATTATTGTTTGCATCCTCTATCTGTTACAGCAAAATTGCGTATTCGGACTCTAGTGTTCTTTACAATCAGCATATGAAAGCGTGATGCGTGCAAATCGCAGCGTACCATACTTCGTTTGTTTTACATTTTCTTTTTCATCTCAAAGAAAGTTCTTTCATAATTTTTTCTTTGTATTTTCCTAACGCCAACTCTTTCCGGTTCGATCTTGCCGTGACTTTCTTTTGTTTCATTGAACGGTTTATTACGGACCTGGTTCCGGCGTCAGGTAGACTTTATCGTTTGTCTGAAAAGAATACTCGTCGAATGATGTTGCAAAAAATTTAACGTATGCACAAAGTGCCAAAGCTTTTCGGTCCTTAGGTGGCCGGATCCTACCCCTTTGCAAACTATAGACCGTTATTTACGGCCTCCACCTCCTCTTAGTCTCCACCGGTCTCCAACTCCCCCGAAGCACCAGCGCATAACTACCCACCTACCGTATAAGTGTAAGCTGGATTCTTCTTTTTGAGACGGCGGCGGCGGCGGCGGCGACGGCAGACATCGGACATCTAGAATCGTCTGCAGCGTGCATTGAACGCAAGGGGAATGCACTGAATGCAGAATGCAGGAGCAAGAGTACCAACCCCGGTGTTCTCTCGGGGGGCCCCAGGGCTGCAATCGCCACGGTGATCGATCGTACGTGACCGAGGAGTCCAGCGTACCTTTCTCCACAAGGTCGTCCTTCGTAGATCTCATTGTTTCTCATGAATTCGTCAATTTCAAGTAGAAAAAAATCTCACAGTATCAAACAGATCTGTAAACGACTTGGACAGACCTCGTAATACGGAATTGACGCGGGTCGGAAATGCGATTGTCTCGAAGCGACGTGGAGAACGCTCGCTAAATCCGTGCCTGCGAAACAGAAAGTACAAGCACCCAGGGTATGAAATATTTTTCTTTCAACCTAAGGACGACTACTCCGGGTCAATGAAACGAATTTTTCCGTGCGGAGTGGCCGCAAGGCAACGGGCGGTAGGCAAAGGAGGTGGTGCCGATGGCCACCATAGTAGTGATAAGTTTTTGTCCGGTTTTTGCTGACTCAAGATAGAACAATGAACCCCGGGGTGCGTCGTTCTCTAGCGGCTTTTCTTTCACGTTATTTCTCCTTTCTCCCGTCAGCTCCCTCTTCTACAACGATCTCGTAATTAAAGATATTAGACGTTATAAATCTTCTTTTGAGTTTCTTTTGTGACACAGTGCCACATTTTTTCTTCTTAGATAGTTTCACGAAATGAACAGAAGGCTGTGCCAACTCCTTCTCCTAAAAGTTCAATAGCGGAATCATTCGCTAGACGACGTCAGTGCACGACAGTCTCTGTTGTATTCGACCAGCACGGAGTCGAAGTTGTGAATGTGTCAAATTATAGACGGAGTATTTAAGATTCGCTTTATGAACCTAACAAGGATTCCGTTGCAATGCTTTAAAGCCTGTTACACAAGATGTTGAGAAAATTTCTTTTAGAAAAATAAATTTTCTTATTGGACCATCAGTTACGTCCCGACATTCGATAGGGACGACGTATAACAGGTCCAAGTAAATTTTTCAACTGAAAAAGCTCACGTCTTTAACACATGGAAATGTATGACGACTCTACGTCTCCCGAGATAACACGATGTGTGTCGTTCAACACTGCCAAAATATTTCGTGCCAATAAAAATCGCTCATTGGAATCAACCACGCAAATTGACTTCTAAACAGCTTCTCAACTTCGGAAGAAATTGATTTAAATTTAAGAGCCCACAGCAATTATATTATACAATACTAAACAAAGAAATGAACTGGTATTTTTCAGACAGGCGGAATATAATTGTCGTTGATAAAAATTTTTCATCATTAGCTCCGTCTCTAGCAAAATGTATGCCAAATTCATGGCACAGCAAATGCGACGGCAGCGTTTATCCCTGATACGCGCGATGCGCGTGCACCAATCGTAACGCCACGTTTTTGCAAGTAACGAAGAAAGTACCGGCTGCAGGCACGTTCGCGAAGAAGATTCAATTACCTTGCCATTGTTTCTCCTTTTGCTTGTCGTGGCGCGGGGGTATCTATTTATATCTCTGAGAGATCCTGCATCTTTTTTACAAGACTCCGAGATAGGTGCTCGAGGCAACTGAGGATCCCGGCAGCGGATACAAGCGGATCGTGCATATCTACCAACCAACCTACCTACCTGTTCCTAAACCTATCCGAGGTAGGTATCGACCTACGGTGAACGACCGGGGTCATTGGCTTGGATCCAGTTATCAAGGTTGAGGTCCTTCCTTCGGTAGCGAGAGACCGCCGTTTCTTGCTCAACGAATCAGCGAACTTTCCAATGTGTGCACCAGTATATCCACACTCTACGGCGGCAACCCTCCTCGAAATTGCGCTGTCACCTCAGGCTGGTTAATCCTAGGATTAGGATTGAGAAATCTGCAAGAATCGCGTAGTAACGCACTTGTTACGAGGAAGATGGTAGGTTTTTTTCTTTTAAGTACTACGTGACAGCGAAAAGTCTCCGATTCTGTTGCGGTCGATTGATCGTCACAACTCTAAGTAGCCGTTACGACCGTTTAGCAGCTACATTTGTAATCTTACGACTAGTTTTATAATGTTGCCATTATTAAAAATGTGATTAGTGTTAAGACAGGCAGACAGGTAGGGTCACAGAGTTTTTTTGAAAATACGTATAGCTCTTCGCAATCACAATTTCGGTGTCCTTTAAAACTGCATTCTTCATCCATTAAATAGTCTGCCCCACAGCTTGAGGTATAAGCTCGAGACTGCATCATGGTCTTTCCTGGAAACCTGAAGGACGGTGGAAAGATGGCCTTTCGCCAAATATACATATTTATATTTGAGTCGTAAAATAGCAAGATCAATTCAGGTTCTATTCGTTCCGGACAGAGATCAATAAAATACGGATGATATCTGTTGATTCGAAATTAAAGTTAACAAATTATTTATTTGTCAAAATTGCTCGATATGCCATCCTATTGAATCTGTAAATAGATAAACAGATAAATGCTAAAACAAATCAAGTAAATTTTGTTTAAAAATTAATATAAATTCTATACTTGTATATATAAATTTGTTTGAAAATATATTATAAATTATAGATCTGTGCTTCAACTCTCTTTAAATAGTAATTTTAACATGTAGAAAAATTTATATTATACCATAAAGACACATAAATAATAACATAATTTTAAAGTTTTTTTATTACTTTCTCAGTTATTAATCGATACTCGATCAATTAATATTTAGATTAATCGATACTCGATCTAATTAATAGATCAATCAAATCGTATTAGTAACACATTCTTTACAATCGGTGCCAATTGAAAAATGGCTGCGTTCAACAGAAAAAGCTTTGCAACTGTTGTAAAAATCTTGAATCTGATTGGTGTATGCTCTTAATTTTGGCAGAATCTAGGGCCGGTATTCATAGTCAGATCTTGTATTCAAGACCGACTTGAATTGTCTAAAGATACTGTATGAAACATTTTATTGGCTATGGAGTATCTAACGATGACCTTAAGGCGGTCTTGAATATAAGAAAGTGTATAAGATTTGACTATGAATACCGTCCTGAGATACTCCAATCAAATTCGCGGATTTTACAACAGTTGCAAAGCAGCTATTTCTGCTGAACGCAGCTAATATTACCAATTGATAACAATTGTGTACAGTTTATTGCTGGGAAGTACGTACCCTGTAGAAAAGGAGGAAAATGTGCGTAGGGCAGAAATATCCCGTCAAGTTCATAAGAAAGTGTATCCTGGCAATTACTCTTATAGGATCGGTCAACTCGCGCCGCGTTGAGAATTTAATATAATAAAATATACATTGCACTGTCGCGCGATTATCGGTGCGTCGCCCATACGCCCTTTCTAGGCTCTTGCTTGTGGCTTATTCGAGTAAGTGCATAGGCAGACAAAAATCCCCATCGAGATTGCTCATGGACTCAGGTGCAATTTCTGCATAAGGAAACGGTTACAAATCATAGAGAAATCATATTATCAATATTTTATCAAAGAATTTAAAGGACTCAGAGCCGTGACAGGATGGTAGTGTCTAAATATGCTATTCTAAATTTATTGCGAAAAAATATCACCTCGGCCAGGGTTTGAACCTGGACCTCCCTCTCGCTAGGCGGGCGTCTCAACCAATTTGAGGCACATGGCAATACTCATCGCAATAAACAGTCTAATGTTGATTCCCGAGTGCCACCTATCGTGACAGTATTCGAAATCGAATCGGTATTTAAACACTACCATCCTGTCATGGCTCTGAGTCCTTTAAATTCTTTGAAATTTGCGTTTAACACATACGAGCCTTACTAATTTATTTAATTATATTTTATCCCTAGTATAATGGTCATACTAAAATGCCCGTGTGAACTCTTCTATTCGGCCACAAGCCACGAGCAGAAAGGCCGAGATAACTCGTCCATTCCTAGCCCGTTAGTTTTCTTGCCGAAAATTAAGAAGTGTCGCGTCTTACTTAATTAGTGCCCACCTCCCCGAAGATACACCCCTAATTATTACTATGGAGGCCGTGCTCGTTTTGCATACGCCCACTCCGAGGACAACCTGTCGTTCGGGCAGGGTGGAGAATTTGTTTATTTGCCATAGGGGTCTTCGGGGGTGTGGCCACTCTGCATTCGTACGATAGTTTTGAGAAAAAACTTGAGTGAGACAAGACGCATCGCTCTGGAAACGCGCTGCTAGTATGCTATTCCTACTTTATTCAGTGAAATTCAGTAGATAAGCGAGAAGAATTTCGAGCGTGGGCCTGAATAGCTCAGTTGGAGAGCATTCGCCCGGCAAGCGGAGTGGTGCAAACCCTGGTCTACTCCTAACCCGTTATTTTTCTCATCGACAATTATTAAGTGGCGCGTCCTCGAAGAATACCTACATTATAGGTACACAGGAAGATCTTTTGAAAGGTCGGAGAATAAACTCCCAAGTAGCCGCTCGGTCGTTATTAGCCTAGTTTACACCGATTGTTTGATACACGTATCAAATAGTAAATAACTAGTAAATGGATTTAGTCATTGGCTGATCGGCCGAAATACATTCGCGTATCAAATAATCGGTGTCAAATAATCGGTGCAAACTAGAGTTTGACGTCTGGGTGACGCACACGCCGATCGCCGCTCGCGCGACCGACAGTGCAATGCGATTATTTTATGTTAAATCCTAAACAATACTCAACTATCTAATTAATAGACAGGTCAAATCGTATTGGTAATACACTCTTCATAATCAATGCCAACAAAAAATTTTACCAATTGGTAATAATTACGACAGTTACTTCAAAATTCGACCGACAAACATATACTATTTTAAATTCATATGCCAATTATGGCATGTAGCAATTCCGAAAAGATCTTTTAAATTGCACAGCCTCTTTACTGCCGTTGAAATCAAAATGACATTATCGGAGCATTTCTAATAAAGCGAAAATGCGAAGTACCGATCTCTTCGGAGAAGAGTAGGCGTAGAAACTAATGAAAATAGAAGAGGACGAGAGAAGAAGAAGAGCAGGAGGAGGAGGAGGAGGATCGAGCGTAACCGGTCCAAGGAGAGCTGCGTTCTGATAACCCAGTTTCATGTGCTATCGGTCAGATCGACCTCCCCCGCCTTTGTCGAAGCGGAACGATCCTAGCTTTACCACCTCCTTGGCGAGACCGGCTTGGTCATTCAGACGCGGATAGGATCAGTTACTAGTTCGCGACTAGCGGACTAGCCCGACTAGCTCGGGCTCGGCGCTCGCTCTTATCGTTCATCTTCCACGGCCATTTACCTCCATTCAAGAGAATATCCGCGACTCACCCCGCGCCGGCGGATTAGACGGATCTAGTGGCTTCGCCTTCCTCAGCGCTTACTCCGGCTAGAAAGCACGCGGCGCGCGTCCCGAGTAGCCGCGATTTTCACATAATCTCCGTATATAATCTCGCGTCTGCGCGATTTATGCGCCGATCGTATTTTCAGATACTTTCACAGAGAGACAAACTTGGAGATTTACCTACTTACCAATTATTTTATCGCAGACCAATTATCTTACTCGCTCGAGGATAATGCGAGTCGCGTTACGTCGCGGAAATCTGTCAAATTTGCAATTACAATGCAAACATTATTGATTATACGGAATTTTAGTAGTTTATAAAAATACGTATCGTTTAAGGTGCGCAATATTCGATGTTGACTTCGTAGAAAAAGAAGATCTTCAATGACGATCAAACTTAATCTCGTTTCCCTACACTGAGAAAAATGCCCGATTAAATGTAATCGGATAATCCAATTACATAATAACAAACAGAATATCCGATGAAAAATGTGATCGGTTTTCTTCAATCAAATTTCTTCGGATAAATTTCATCGTATGTATCCCCATAATTTAATCGGAAAACGTAATCGGAAAAATTAATTGGGCACACTATTTGATTGGTTTATCCGACGAAAATTTTTCGGTCTACGGATACTACACATTTTTCGAACTGCTCGTCTTAATCGCGATTACATGTTAACGTCGAAGACTGCGCAGTTGCCCGCGTGCGAGTGAAACGCAACAAGATGCTGTTGCATCGCGACGAAAGATAAAAATGCTCATAAAGATAAACAGGATCGTTCGCTTTGACAATTTGTTTGTCGGATTCCGGTCCACGTGGGGTAAGTTTCGCGGTTCTCCCAAGCAACGAGGCGACCGATACGATTCGCTCGGCGTAATTGGCATCGTGCTCGTGTACTCGTGACGAAACGCAGGCTGCACACAGGGAAGCGTAAGGCAAATTAGCAGGCCGCCGTCCATGTGGACGACTGTAACGCGAGTTGTGCGTGATTTGAAAGTGCGATAGGCACGCACCACCCCTTCCCCTCGTCTATTCCCCCCCCCCCCCGCGTAACAGGCAGGAAATTGGGTCGTCGAAAACCATCGATCTTCGCGATGTGCGTACACGTAGCCGGCCACCAGCTGATTGACGCTCCCCCCTCGCCGCCCCATGGGTTCAACGACCTGTCCTATTCGCCAACTAGATATTTGTGCCTACTTAAAGTGTTTGCACGACGGTGGACACCTCGCTGCAAAATAAACGCGGCGTCTCCGCGCTGCACTTATGCAAGTCTTTGCACATCGCTCGCGTCGCGATGTTACGTCTCAACGCGCGCCGATGACTCCTCCGTGGACAAACGTCGGCTTAATTTGAGTGCGCAAATATTTTGCCGCGACGGCGTTTTCACGCCGTCCACCCAGTCCGTACACTCGCACGGACGCGAGGTCCCGAGGAGATTCGGGCTATTTTTGCAAGAGCCTCATCTGCAATGCACTTTGCGTTTGGGAGCACATTCTGTTTTATGTGAGCAAAGTAAAACGCTTGGAAAAAATTGTCGCCAATGTACGATTCGACCGATCCCTTTCGCGAGGTCGTGCCTCGATTTTACGCAATTCTCGGTTTTTCTGTTTAAACACTCATTTAGGAACAGAATGAGCGTTTAAACAGAAAAACCGGAAATTGTGTACGAGTCAAGATACGACCTTGCGAAAGAGTCCAGTCGAACTGTATACCATGTATAATTTATCAACTTGCACACATTTGTTAAGCATAGAGGAAAGTCCCCTATTATGAGATAGGTTTCTTATGTGAGATAGCAGGTTTCCAACGTCCAAATTCGATCATAAATCTTTTTTCGCAACTATCACACGATCTAAACAATGAATTTTCCACTAAACAAATTCACTCCGAGGGCAATAAATTCATGGTGGGACCAACAGATGATATGATATTAGAAGCTTATCTTGTAATTGGGGGCTTTCCTCTACTTATCGGCTACAAAATAGAATGTTTCTAGACGCGAAGAGCACATTGTAGATTAGGCTGAAGAGAACGCACGTTGCCCGGCTATGCGACACACGGCTGTTTATACGTAGTTTTATTTCCTGAAAATGTACCGTAATGTCGCATCGACGAACACCAATATGGCAAATAATACAGATCGGAGGATGATTATGTTTTACGATCGTACAGCGGCTGATTTGAATCTTTGCGAGCAATTTTCATGGCGGATCGATAAAATGCATATGAAATGTACAAGCTTAATGACGTGATAATCTTAATAGATAGACACATTTGCGTCTCGTGGTATCGCATGATAAAGATCGTCGCGAGGTCGTGCAAAGGCTTCTACAGTCCCCGCCGAGTCGTTTTCGTTACTTTTTTTTCGCGCGCACACCTGAACAACGTACGAAATGGACCAGATTGACTACATCGACAGGTGCCGAAGGGGACGTTGGCAATTACGAATCTGCTCGTGCGCGTCGGTCCGGGGATTTCACACGAGTTATGCGCGCCGGGCTTTTTATCTTTTTCCCCTCGAGAGCCGTTCGCACGGGAATTCGCAGATTCGGCACTCGCGCAAACGTGGCCGTGCGGCCGACGACCGCGACTTTCTCCTTTTATGCTAATTTCGTTAATATGCTATTTTCACGATCCCGACCCATACGCTATTGTGTCAGTGTAAAAGAGACAGAGAGAGAGAGAGAGAGGGGGGGGGGGGAAACATTCCCCAAAGCGCTACGATAATTAGAGGCAATAACCAGCTGGCGACTTATTACGTAAAACTATATCGGCCGCCGTGCCGTGGCGGGGCGAGTTCGAAAACTTAAAAACTCATTTCCGGCTTACTTTATAAGAAGCGAGAATGATCGAAAGTTATTGCTCGTTGTTGTACGAGCATTATCTGCCTATCTCAAATCGAGCGTACCGGTTTAAAATTAGCGGCATTTATTTTTTTCTTCTGCAGATGACATATCCCGATAACGGGGCACATTCCGCCTCGCTCAAAGAAGTGCATAATTACATAAGCAACATACGTACGGTACTTTATCGATCCAGAGAAACGTCACGTCATGCGTGCGCGCGCGATACATTGCTAATTGATCGTACGGTCGTTCATGGATTGCGTTTAATTATCAACGAATTCAGCAGTTTGTGTAAGAAGAAATCGGCTCCCTCCTTAAACGTGCAATCTGACAATTCTTCGACAACTGATGCCCCGTTTCGTTTACTTTGTTCGCCAATGAACTGACCGATTCAAGTTATTTTCCAAATATTTACTCGAGCGAAAGTTGTACACATATTTCGACCAACTATATTTAAACATTTTGAAAATGCGTACAGGAAGATTGCGTGTTTTCCTAGTGAACCTATATCTAGATATGACAAGATTTGGCAGCATTTTAAACATATCATGTATAGAACGGAAATTGTGGAAATTTCAAACTGTACAAAGACTTGAAAATCACCCTGCATACACAGAGAAAAAAATAGTTGCAGTTACCACAATCTCACTATAATTTATAGTTATTTTTGGACCCAACCCCATATTTTTATAATTCTTCCAACTACGTAAGTTATGGTTGACCTAACAATGTATTATAGTTCTCATAGACACAATATTAGTCCATGCAACTTATGATATGGTTGTCATAAACCAAAACGAGCTTTTAATTTGGTAAGGTGTACTATGAATATTGCAATAACAACCACAAGTAAAATTTCGAATAACTATATGTAATAGTAATTTCATTATATTCATTGGTTACATCACTTTGCACTCATAAAGAATAGTACAAGATAACATCTGTCAAAGAAAAGATAAGCAATCTTATACGAATGCGGAAACTTATCC